>NC_141938.1:9491762-9791762 GCF_057802395.1 Ceratotherium simum simum | reverse complement strand
CCCCCACCAAGGCCCCAGTAGATAGCTGCATGTCATAGGTGCACATCCTTCTAGTTGCTGTATGTGGGACGTGGCCTCAGCATGGCCGGAGAAGCGGTGCATCCCTGCGCGCCCAGTATCCGAAGCCGGGCCGCCAGTAGCGGAGTGCGCGCACTTAACCGCTAAGCCACAGGGCCGGCCCCATGTTTGCTTCTTTAACAGCTTTATCAGGGCGTAACTGACATAAAGGAAGCTGTGCATAACTAAAGCATGCAATTCAATCAGTTTTGATGTCCTTATACACCCGTGAAGCTGAAACCACAATTCAAGTAACAATAATTTCCATCACTCCTAAATGTGCCCTGTGCCCCTTTTGATGCCCCCCCCATTGCCCAAGCAACCACCCCTGAGCTTTCTGACACTATAGATTAGTTTGAACTATTAGAATCGTATAGTATGCACCCATTTTTAACTGGCTTCCTTTATTTGACTCATTACTATGAGATAAATCCTTATTCCTGCATATATTAATAGTTAATTCATTTTTATTACTTAATAGTGTTCCATTGTATGGAAATTTCAGTCTGTTTACAATTCATCTGTTGATGGATATTTGGATTGTTTCCAGATTTTGATTATTACAAATAAAGGTGCTGCAAACATTTACCTATAACTCTGTTTATATGCTTTCATTCCTTTTGAATAAATACCTAAGTGTGCAATGATTACATCATACGGCAGATATATATTTAACTTTTAATAAATTGCCAAAATGTTGTCCCACATGGATGTTCCTCAGCAATGTATAACAGTTTTAGTTCTGCCGTATCTTTGAAAAGACCTGACATGATCAGTCTTTCTAAATTTTATTCATTCTAATAGGTGTGTAATGATATTACACTGTTTTTTTAATTTGCCTTTCCCTTGTAAAAATATGCTGAACATCCTTTCATATGCTTACTGAAATCCATATATCTTCTTTGGTAAAGTTTCAGTTCAAATATTTTGCCCATTTTTCAAAATCAGCTGTTGATTTTACTATTATCATGTTTTGAGAGTTCTTTATATATTCTGGGTACAAGGAGTTCTTTATCAGATATAGGAGTTGCAATATTTACTCCCAGTATGTGACTTGTTTTTCATTCTTTTAAGAGTGTCTTTCAAAAAGCAGAAATTCTTAATTTCTAGGAAGTCCAAATTATCACTTTTTTTTTTTAATCTTTGAATTGTGCTTTTGGTGTGGTATCAAAGAAATCTTTGTATAATCCACAGCCAGAAAGACTTTCTGCTATGACATTTTTCTGCAAACTTTATATTTTAAATTTCTTGTAGGATTATTAGAAATTTTGAGTTAATATCTGTATACACTACAAGTTATGAATTAAAGTGTTTTTTTTATATATCAATATCAAATGTCTCAGCACTATTGTTGAAAAGTCTTTTCTTTCTCCATAGATTTGCATCTGCACTTTTGTCCAGTTGTGTGGGTCTATTTCTGGACTCTATTCTCTTTCATTGATCCATTTGTTTATCTCTATGAAAATAGCATACTATCTTTATTGCTCTAGTTTTATCAAATGACTTGAAATCACTTAGGATTATTCCTTCAAATTTGTTGCTCTTTTTCAACGGTCTTCTATTCTAGGTCTTTTGCATTTCTACATGAATTTTGAAAGGATCTATTCAATTTACACCAAAAAAACCCCAAACAAATGCTTACTATGATTGTGATTATAATTGCATTGAATTAATAAATATCTTTAGGAAGAATTGACATCTTACAATGTTGAACCTGCAAAAACACGACAATATGTCTATATTTTTGTCTTCCTTAATTACTCTAAGCATTATTTTGTACTTTTCAGTGTGCAAGACTTGCCCATCATTTATCAGTTTATCTTTAAGTATATCATATTTTTATTCAATTTTAAAGAGAACGTTTCATTTAATAATTTAATAGGTTAAGTTATTAATACATAATTGTGTAAGTGAATAATTAAATATATAATTAAATTTAATAATTTAACTTTATTTCATTTTACACTTATTTTGTATCACAGTGGTTATTTGCCAGTATGTAGAAATACAAGTGGTTTTTCTATGTTGCTCTTGCATTATGCAACTTTGCTAAACTCACCTATTAGTGTAGCATTGTTTTGCATTTTCTATCAGATTTTCTACATAGATGATCTTGTTGTCTGTGAATAAACATGGTTTATTTTCTATTCCAATCTGGGTTATATTTGCTTAGTTTTCCTCTTTTATTTCACTTTATGCAGCCTACAGTAAAGGTGGAAAAGATGTGCCAAGAATGGATATCCTTGTTTGGTTTGATCCTGGGGGAAAGCATTTACTCCTTGCCCATGAAGTATGATGCAAGCAGTAGGTTTTTTGTAGATGGATTTATCAAGTTGAGGAAGTTCCCTTCTATCTTACTGTGTTAAGAGTTTTGAGAATTAAGGTATTTTTGATTTTCTAAAAAGCTTTTATACATCTATTGACATGATCGTATGTTTTTTCTTACTTAGTTTGCTAATAGAGTGAATTACACTGATTGCTATTTGAGTGTTATATGAAACTTGAATTCCCTAAACTCTCACTGGGTCATCATGTATGATCCTTTTCAGATATGGGATCTAATTTGCTAAAATGCTGTTAAGAATTATTGTGTCTGTGTTTATTAGGGATTTTGGTATGTAGTTTTCTTTTCTTGTAATGTCTTCTATCAGGTTTGGTGTTGAGTAATAACACTAGCTTTACTAAATGAATTGGGAAGTAAGAGTTTTTATGAAACTTTTGTTACCTCTAACTTAAATGTTTGGGAGAACTCGCCCAAAATGCAATCATAGAATTTCTACTTTTCTTTCAGCCTTTGGATCCAGGAATAAATCTTAACATTATCCAAAAAGTTCTTTTTGTTTAATACCCAATTGGATTCCATTAGCTACTGTCATATGTACAATGATTGCGTCTGGATGTGTAAGTGAAATGGGACAGAAATCATTTTTCCATTGCTCTTTTCCATATTGTCATCAAGGTTACTTAAGCCTCAAGGAAATTGGTTATATAGTCCTCCATTTTCTTTTTTTGGTACAAATTTTATAAACTACTTTTGCATGTATCATATAGCTTTATTAAAGGCCACTTGAAAAACGATCTTTGCCTTGTACTTTGAGTGCTGTGTGGACAAACCGAACTTCTTTGATGTTTATGATTTCTTCAGGTTTTCAACAAAACCTCTGCTAGATCAGGTCATTATCACCCAACGGGACTGAATTCATGATAGAAAGAATTGAATAAGTTAACTTTAAAGATGTCATGAAATGTTGCAAATTTCAGAGGCAAATAAAAATTCCTCTGCATAAAAAAGAAATAAGGTGGGCTGGCCCCGTGGCTTAGCGGTTGGGTGCGAGCGCACCGCTGCTGGCAGCCGGGGTTCGGATCCCGGGCGTGCACCCATGAGCTGCTTCTCCCGCCATGCTGAGGCCGTGTCTCGCGTACAGCAACTAGAAGGATGTGCAGCTATGACATACAACTATCTACTTGGGCTTTGGGGGAAAAATAAATAAATAAATAAAATTATAAACAAAATAAATAAATAAGGTGAATTTTTGAGAATAAATAAAACCTTAATTCACCTTTCACAGACTATACCAATTCAAGTAGATAAAACTATTCATAAGGATGCTCTAAATGGTATTATTTGTGCAGTAGATCTATTTGATGTATATCAAATCTATCTTCTGTGTAAACTGAATACATATTTTAGAGTCTATGGTCTCTAACAAAACTTGACCATATGTTTAGAAGATGGAAGGAAAACTTAACTCCTTTAAATGGAAATAATCCAAAGAAAAATATCCGAGTACAGTGAAATAATGTAAATTTTAAATAAGGATAAATTGCCTCAATACAGGAAACTTTAAAAATATCTCTTAAATATTTTATAAAGCAATAGTAAAAAATGCATAGAATTACCATATCGGAAACATTGAAAAATACATACTACACTGATTGAGTAGAAATATCTCATCTAAAATATTTTTTAATTAATGAAAAATGTTTAACTTAGTCTTGAATTGAAAGAAATTAGAAAAAAAAGGAAAGAATCTCAAGAAAAGCAGGAGGGAATAAAGGAAAAAGCAAACATTATAATCTGGGAAATATATAATTTTAAATCTCTTTTTAAAAATTCAAGAACATGTTTTTAGCTACATAATCAGGGAGAAAATTAAGGAGGTTCAAATATATAATGACATGGTGCAGACGAATGATTTATAGTGAATGTTTACGCTCTGGCTTTTTTGTTTCAGTTGCTCTGGTTTTAAACTGATTTCAAGGTTGGACTTAAAAGCAAACATAGAGCATTTATTTTTAATCTTCCAAATGAAGAAATCCATATTTCATTAAAGAAAATGATATGCAGCGTTTTCCATCTTGACACACACACACACACACACACACACACGCACTCTAACTTATGGCAGTACATCTCTGCTTGGCAGTCAAACAACACAGTGGCTGGAGGACTGTCTTTGGCATCAAATGATCATGAATTCAAGTCTCAGCTTTACCACTTTCTGGAAGTATTACCATTGTTGACTTGTTTTCTCTTTTTGAGTCTTTTGTTCTTTCTTACATATAAAACATGATAGCCCCTACAACTCAAAAGCTGTCTTGAGGATGAAGTAACATTCACTTAGCATATAAATTGGTCAAAAAATGTTAATTATTACTAGTACAATTATGAATTCGATAACAAGGAGATCTCAACTTTACAAAGTAGGGCCTTCCATTTGTGTAAATAGTACTACAGAATATAATAAAAGTGGTTGGGACTGCTACAGTTGATTTTCAGAAGCCCATGGGACAAAACGTGAACTCAACTCCTCATGGGATGGGAAGAAGCTGGACAGACACTAGCCTTCAACATAGGCCTTAGCAGCTGCACCGCAAATTAGTGCTTTGGGGAGATGGGTGGGATGTAGAACCATTGGGATTAGCCAGCAGCCTCCTGCGTGGTCATCACTTTGGCCTGAATCCAGCTCTTCTGAGCACTTTGACCAAAGCCATCTGCACCTCCTGGTTCCTCAGACTGTAGATGAGGGGGTTGAGCGTGGGGGTGACCAGGCTGTAGAAGAGGGAGACCGTGTTGTCCTGGTGTGGACTGTGGTAGGCACCTGGTACCATGTACACGAAAACTGTTGCTCCATAAAAGAGCCCCATTACTGTGATGTGCGAGAAGCAGGTGGTGAGGGTCTTGTTTCGGGCCTCCTCTGAGCACATGCGCAGAACTGTCTCCAACACGTGGCCATGGGAGGCGGCAATGAGGGAAACGGGAAGCACAAGGATCAGCACCCCTGAGGTGGACAGCACCAACTCATAAGCCGAGGTGTCTGCCTAGGAGAGCTTCAGCAGGACTGGCACCTCACAGAAGATGTGGTCCACAATGCGGGAGGCACAGTAGGGGAAGTGCAGAGTGATGGAGGTCTGGATGGAGGCATTGAGCACACCTGCCAGCCAGGAGGAGCCAGCGTGAGCAGGCACACCTGGCACCTCATGAGCAGAGGATACTGCAGGGGGTGGCACACAGCAACATAACTATCATAGGACATGAGGGCCAACAGGATGCCCTCAGCCACACCCATCAGTGTCAGAAAAAATATTTGAGCTGCACAACCCCCGATGGAGATGGAACCTTCTCCCTGCAGGAAGTCTGAAGCCATCTTGGGGATAGTGACCAAGGGGAAGCCAACATCAAACAGAGAGAGCTGACTGAGCAGAAAGTACATGGGTGTGTGGAGCTGGGAGTCCATGCGGATCAGAAAGAGCAGAACAGTGCTGCCCAGAAGGCCCATGATAAACATGGTAGCCACCAGGGAGAAGAGAAGCTGATATGACCCTGAGTGACTGAAGAGACCCACTGGAATGAAGTCAGAGGCCACTGACTGATTCACATCTCCCATATTTTACACAACATCCCTTTGCTGAAGAAACAACAGGAGACCTATATCAAGAAGCAAATAAGTTTCATCCCACCTGGCAATGGCCATCAATTGGTAGTGGCTGCCTAGAGTGGTGTCTTGAGAAGAGTGATGAGGTCACAGCTAGAATCAGTAGGAGAAAAGCCACAATCAGTTAGTGATGTCTATCATGGGCATAGGATGGGAGAGTAGCAACTTGCATCTCTGAACAAGATGCTCTGCCACACCCCAGTAAAGAGCTACCCACTTACTCTTGTAGTCCTAATTTCTAAATCCATGTGAAAGACAGTCGTGGTCCCAGGAGAATGTTTCAATACCCCTCGTCCTGATGGTCCTAGGGCCAAAGCAGAGGTGAGATTCCAAAAAGACTGGGGTAGTGTAATTGGTGATGATGGTGCTGAAGCAACAAATCAAGCACCAAAACAGAGAGGAGGGCCTGAGTCCAAATGCCTGGATGAGAATCCAGAGCAAAGAGACATCTATGACGAGCCAGCACTGGGGTCAGTCTGGGAACTCAGACTGTGATTCTAGGGAGTGTGAACCAAAGAGGCACTTGGGTGACAGCAGGTTAGGGGTCAAATTGACTGGAATTAGGTGGGGGGACAGTTGTCAATGAGCTCAGCTATTATTGGTGACTCTGTTGCATTGGATGGCACAGTAGCGACCTGTGGGTAGTCTGACTCAATTTCAAGGACCAGGGTAAGACACTAGGTCTAGAAGATTGTGAGTCTCTAATAAGCATTGCCTGAGTGAATGAGGTGAACAAGAAAGATGACCACAGACCAGTAGGAACTGCACACTTAAAACAGGAACGCTTAATTCCCTTGGCAACTCCAAGGCCCCTGGCAAAACCTGATTGCCCTGGAATACAATGCACCACCCACAACTCCAGCAATGGACAATGCAGGACAGTAAGGATGTCCATCCCCAACTGTATGTAGATAGGAAAGCAGCAAGACTGGCCATTTAAGGGCAAGTGGGTTCTCTTGAGGGTCTCACGGGAACTCTTTGTCCTAAGGCTGCCATCCTCACTCAGATGGCCTTTAAAGCTGTCTTTAGTTATTCACCATCCTGATTTTCCTATCACATCCAAGCCCCCAACCAGCCATTCACCCATACATTCAACAAAATTAGTCACTGGTCTGAGCAGAAGACATTCAGAGGTGAACCACCTGGGCAATCTCCCCGCTTCCCCGGACCCCACAGTCTCCATCAGGATACCAATGACAAACAAGGACATAAATAGACAAGATCTACGTGATAGAGAGAAGGGCAGTGAGGGAAGTGAGTACAGCATTCTGTAGGAAATGGCTGGAGACCCCACAGGACATGGTCAGGGAAGCCTCTTGGGACAGGTGACAGGTGCCCTCAGTATCTGAAGAGCTTCTATGAGAGGGACGCAGTAGAACCAACTGCTTCCTGCTACCTGGAAGTGGATTTTAGTGAGGCTAGCTGTGCGGTTCACCCTAATGAAGAACTTTCTAACAGTGAGATCCAAACAAAAAGGGAATGGGCTGCCTCATTGGCAGCATTTTCCAAAGTCGGTCAATGATGTAAGGAAGTAAGATAACTTAGTTCTGTGATTATGGAATTCAGAGTTTGAGAGGGAAAACAAGCATTGTTCAAATAGTTTCAGAATAGTCTGATCAGAAATGTAATAGAGACACATGCATGATGCTTTGGGGACCCAGAGAATTAAACTCTGCCTGGGGTGGGGACAGGGAAGCCTTCACAGAGGAGGAGGCATTGGAACTGAGTTTTGAAGATCAAGTAGGAATTTTCCAGGCAGCTAGGGGAGGGAAAGTTGTTCCAAGCAGAAGAAATAGATCACATGAGCTGTATGGATTGGTGGTTAGGAGAGTGTACCCAGGAGCTTGGATCCCAGCTCAAATACTTTGTAGCAACATGACCTTGAGCAGCTACTCAACCTCAGTTTTTTCATCCATAAAATGGATGGTGATAATTTGGGTCAGAGGCATTGTTGTAAAGATTAAATCAAAGCATGAATGTTAAGAGCTTAGTACCCGTCGCACAGCAAGTGCTCAATAAATTGTAAATACTACTAATTCTCTGGAAGGGGAAAGCATTAAAGAGTTCTGGCTGGATGATCTGCACTTAGCACAGTGCCAGGCACATAGGACATTCTTGTCAATGTCGACTCCTGTTATTATTATTCAACATCATGACCCCTTTCATGGTCAAGCCTGACCTTGTCCAGTTCATCCTCATTAGTGCTGCTCTGTGATGCCCTTGTCCTTACTGGGTAGAAACCCACCTGCTCCTTCTCTGGCTTCTGAGATCCCTTAGCAGAGTCTTTAAAAATTCACTCATTCCCAACCCCATTGGCTTACAACAGGGTTTTTCCACCTTGGCATTATTTGTGGACAGATAATTCTCTGTTGTGGGGAGCTGTCCTGTGCATTGTATGAAGTTCAGCAGCATCCCTGGCCTCAACCTACTTGATGCCAGCAGCACTTCCCTCTCACCATCTAGTCAGGAAAACCAAAAATGGCTCCACACATGGCCAAATGTCCCCAGGAAGTAGAATGAGCCTACTCACACCTTTCAGTCAACTTACAGCCAATCAATCCCCCCAGTCACCAGTACCCCAGCTGGTAAAGAGCTTCTACTGCAGACTCCTGTCCAGGACTATTTAAGTGTCCAAATAAATCTGATCTTGCTCTGTCCACTCACATGTCCTCACCCTGAAAGGAGCTGACACCGACTGAGTGCTGACTGTGTAGCAGTCATCTGGCTGTTTTACGTGCTTAATGCTTTAATCCTCAAGTCCTGGAGATGGATGGTGGAGATGGTTGCACAACAATGTGAATACACTTAATGCCATGAACAGTGCACTTAGAAGTGGTTAAAATGGTAAATTGTGTTATGTATGTTTTATCACAATAAAAGAAAACAGTGCCTGTATGTATTGTTATTTATGTGTGGTTTTTTTTTTTTTTTTTGGATAAGATAGAGGTTGAGAGAAGCATAGAGACTTATCCAGTATCACCCAGCAAGGAAGTAATAGAGCCAAGATTTGAACAAATAGGGATTTGATTTCAAAGTCCCTATTTTTATCTTGGCATTCTACACCCCGCCTCCAAAAAAAAAAAAAAACACTGTAATATATATTTCAGGAGTTTTTACACACACACACGCACACACTCTGTCCTGTGAGCCCTCAAACTCACCTTTCCTTCCAAGGTGCCCAGAGGGTCCCACTGTTCTTGATGCATCTTTTAAAAAATGCAAAGCCCTGGATATTTGGAATCTCTAACCAGCAGTTCCTCAGAGGCTAGCAATTCTGGTTGTGGTCCCCTAGTGTCATGAGCCTTTTTCAAACTCTTTCCCCTCCAAGACCTCTTTTGGAAAAGATGTTTCCACCCACCCAACCTCCCCAACCCCTGCCCTGCCAGTCACACAGCCAGAGCTGGCAGAGTTAGCCATGACTCACTTGAATCCGGGCTGACTCATCACACTGTGACTCCTAAATCAATACTTTTCATTTGGGTCGAAGGGAAGCCCCTTCAGAAACTTTCCAAGTGTGGTTTTACCTCTTTCTTTCCCCATTTTCATTAAGGATGCCAAAATTTGGGTCTGAGGACCCCTTTGCTGACACTGAGTGACCAGGGTGAAGACACCAGCATTATTTCCCTTCTTGTTGCCAGTAAAACTCTCACATCTCTCCACGATGGCCAGGCATGAAATGCACCCTTGATCATCTTAATAATCAAATGACATTTTGCAGGACACTGTCATTTATAGTATTTATTTAAGCCTCACAATCCATTAGCACAGCTTAAGGATCCACAGCAGAGCTCACTCAATAAACAGTTGTTGAATGAATATATTCTGCAAGGGAAACACTATTTTGGTTGGAACTAATTTTAATGACAAATTGGCTGAGAGAGTGGATGTGACTTACCTAAAGTCACACAGCTACTAAGAGGGCAGACTAGGATTTGAATTCCTATCTGTCTGATTCCAAATCATAAGATCTCTCAACACTGGATGTCGCTTCTTTCCTGGAGTTAATGCTCAGCTCTTCTGCCCAGGAGGCCAGAACTGAGAACTCCCCCAGGGGATCACAGTTGTGGATGGCCAGTCCTCAGAAGGTGATCTGAAGGTGCCCCCAACCCATGCTAGAAAGTTTGTTCTGGTACCAGCCTCATGACCAAGGTCACGTGCCCATGCCTGACTGCTTCCAACAGCTTTTATGGAAGGTCAGTATGGGTTGACCTTCAAGATGGATTGAACATCAACATAGATGACTTCCTGCTGTCTAGAGGCCTGGCCTTCTTGGGTTCACAGCGATGAAGACAGACAGGGAAAGAATAAGCACAACTCAGACTCAACTCAGCACGTTTGTGGGAAACAACATGAGCAGTTCTTTGGATTCATCCTGCCATGAATGTCTAGTCTCTCAGTCATGCCTAGACGCCCAAGATCTCCATAAGGCTGGGTTCCAAGGTCTTTCCTCCACTTACTGTGGTCTGTGTGTGGAGTGAGGGACCTTTCTCAACACCCCATGAGCATGTCAACCCCCCTCATTCCAAGACAGTCTCAGATAAAACCTCCCTGGATTCCAGCATCCTGGGCTTAAACAGTGCTGCCTCTGTCTGTGCAGAGATAGTTGTCATCGCCTGGGTATGGAAGCTCCAGGGAGAGCTGTTGCATCAGAAACCCCTCTGGGTCTACCTTTCTGCTGGAGAGAAAATTGGTTGCAATGGGAGCCTAGAGCCCTTTATGTTTGGATTGTCCCTGGAGGATCATGGAATAACATTTACTCATCTCACAACCACAGAAGGATGAGCAGCACTGATGTGGATAATTGAATGCGACAAACATCCAAGTCTTTTCGTTTAGATCCAATTAGGAAGAGGAGATGAGGGAATCCATTATTGCAAATGGACCCATGCTCAAAAACAAAACCAATTCTGATGTCCAGGAGACTTCTTCTGAGTTAAATAATGAGGCAGTGATGGTGGTGGAACAGCTAGGAGGCAGCTTCACTGGGTTGAGACATTTCTTCCTCTTCCATTCTTGAGGCGCCTGCAAGTCTCAGGAGATGCAATGATCTAGAGATAGATGACTCTAGTGCCCATGAACTTATTATGTGTCCACAACCAGAGCCAAAGGAAAGGGTAGAGACCAGAGAGCCAGGCTATCCTCAACAAGGTTGCCCTCTACAGAAAGTCACAGGCAAGGCCAAAGCAGAGTGATTTACCCAGAGCTCTGCTCAAACCAAAGCTGAGTCATACAGGTGGCAACAAGGTGTAACCAAGACAGAAGCAGGAACAAGTGACATATGCTAAGGACTTTATTTACAGTAGTAACTATTAGCAAATTCCTTGTACCATGCCACCACTCTCTACTCCCAAGTGCATGGCAGATGTTAGTCATTGATCTCATTGCTTTCTACCTCTGAACTTAGATGGAGCTTCCCAACCTAGCACACCATACAGCCAGAGCTTACAAATTGGATTTGACATTCATCATGAAATCTTCTTTCCAAGCACATTCTAGACCAGGACTCAAAGCAGTTGGGATAGTCTGCATGGAGATAAAGAGCTTGTACCAGAAAGTTATTCCACACACTGCTTCCTTTGTTGAGAAAGTCTTGTTCTGGAATAAATGTCAGTTGAACTAAAGGTTAGTGATGCTGTTGATTGACAGTCCATCCCAAAGTCCTTTCCTCCTTAATGGCCAATAAGAACTCATGGACCACACTTTACATAGCACTGCCATAGACCATGAGATCCTGGACAGGAAGTATCCTGCTATTATTCATTTCTGTGTAACTGTTACCCAAGGTACATGGACACTTCAACGTTTGTGGAACAGACAGGGATGGAACAGACAGGAGTTTGGAAAGAGAAATCAGGATATGGAGAATTGGGCAGGGGATCTTGGATCCTCAACACCTAGCATGTTGACTTGCATCAAAGATGGATGGATGGGTGGATGGGCAGGTGGGTGGATGGAAGGGTGTAGGAATGGATAGAACAAGCCATGATTCAAGTTATTTGTGGCTGAGTCATGTTGTTCTAAGGAACAGAGGAAGAAAAATAAAGATGAAAAAGAAATTGTTAGTAGTCTAGGTGTGTGCCTCAAATATTAGTCCTTGCATACCACCTTCATAATTTTGCCATTTCCATGTGCCATCCACACTAACGTTTTCTCAATACAGGTATCTCCTGCTTAATGTCAGTTGTCCACTCCTGAAAAGCAGATGCACACAACGTTGTCGATTGGAACCCTATATTCCATTATTTAAATGGGAAAAGTTGTATTTCACATCAACCCCAAACTCTCAACCAATTTCCTGAAATATAGCTAAAACCAGTGAAACGCTTACGTATCAGTAACAAGCTATCATGCTGGGATATGACATACTTAAAACATTACTTCCTGTTGACTGAGAAATGAACAGAGCTATTAACAGTATGAAGTCATATTTCTTTTCCATTGCTTCCTTTTCCAGGATTTTCTTCACTCTCTCAACTTTTGGGGGAATCATTGTACAACACTAACCTTTGCTTTTGTCAAAATGTAGACGATCCTTGAGGAAACAAGTTCATGACAAGCACATAACAGCAGAGAATGACTCACATTGAGTGTGATGTTGTCATAACCTCTCGGCACCAGTAATACCTGAGACGCACACTCTCCTTTGTTACCACTTGAGACACTTTTTCTATACACTGTTTTGTTTAAAGTCTTGTACTTAGCTTGGTGTCAATATCAACTTTTCCTCTGTAACTATGGGCCAGAAAACATTGTATTGAGAGACAGACACATTTTATGAAGTTTGGGCATTAACAAGACATTTTTGCATTCTACTAGGAAAAGTTTAAACAGGGAGATAGTCTGTAGAATATACCTGTGTTTTTCTTTAATCACTCACTTTTAGTTGTTTTTTTAGAATTTACTTAATTTCCTCTTTTATGCTGACAAGTCATCACCATTAGCCTTTGGAAAAGATAAGCCTAAAATGACGGAAATGGCTGAAAAAGATAACACCAAGTCTTTTCTCAGGGTTTGTAACTTTTTACACGAAAATTTTTAAACCTACAGAAAAGTGGAAGGAACAACCATGTACCCTTAACTAATTGTTACTCTTTTGCCACATGGCTTTCTCGCTTTACATACATATAAACACACAACCACACTCACTTTCACATAACATCAAATTCACAAATTCATGTGACGCGACATACACCTAACATAAAATTAACCATTTTAAAGTGTATAATTCCATGGTATTTAGTATATTCACAAGGTTGTGCAATCATAACCTTTATCTAGTTCCCAAAATTTTCCATCACCCCCAAGAAGACTCTATATTCATTAAATAGCTAACTCCCATTATCAATCCCCCAGCATCTGGCAGCCACCTATCTGCTGTCTGTACCCACAGATTTACCATGGTGGATATTTCATATAAATAGAATCATACAGTGTGTGACCTCTTTTGTCTGAATTTTTTTACTTATCATAATGTTTTAGAGGTTCATCCATGTTGTAGCATTGTTGTAGGCTGAGTTATATCGCTTCAAAATTCATATTTTGAAATTTTAACCCCGCAGGAGCAGAGAACCCGGCTGTATTTACAGGTAGAGTCATTAAAGAGGTAATTAAGTGAAAATGAGGTCATTCGGTTGGGATCTAATCCAATATGACTCATGACCTTATACGAAGACAGCAGGGGTAATGTAAGCAAAATGGTGGAATGGGAAGCCCCAGACTTCTTTCCCCAACATGGACATACTGATTTAACAATACATGGATTATTTCCCTTTGTGAAATCCAGAGACCGGTTGAAAGGCTCCTGCACCTCAACTGAGCATGAGATCAGCTGCATTGAAGCCAGTAGGAAAATACACGACACCATCTCACCATAATTCCTCCCCCATCATAGCACCACACAATCCAGGAGGAAACCCCCAGCTCCCAGACTCTCCCTGAGAAAGGAAGGAAATTGCTGTACCACACATCCCATATTCTAGCATTTTGAGGGGCTTCCTGAAGGACTGGTTTCTGTCTTACATGAGTCTGAGCACTGACGGGAAAGTGGCCCAGGTTGGGAGCCACTGAGAACAAAGGTGATGGTTTAGACTAGTGTGCACTCCCCGGCCATAGACCTTTCCCCATGTCAGCACAAGGCAAGTGAGTTAAAAACCCCCAGTCCTGGCTTCTCCTTGAGGAGGGAAAGAATTGGAGAATTTGTCCAACATTCCAGCCTTTCAAGGGGGTTACCCAATGAACTGACATCTAAATGAGAGATTCTTCTCTGGGAATCAACCAGTCCCAAAAAGAAAGAAAGAGCTACCACTACGGAATCCCCAAGGAAACAGCCCAGCCAGGTCACCCTAAATAGAAAACCAAGTCAACAGGCTAACACATGTGCATAGAGCTTCCCATCAACTCTTTTACCCAATTAACCAAAAATATCTTATACAAGGGACAGAGACCGAAACAGTCATTCTGAAAATGAAGGCACTTTGGAGGAAACAGACTTTGAGGGAAGAAGAAATTAAAACGAAATTCTTAGTAATATTAGAAATATAACTGAATAGAACTCAGAGATATAACTACAAAGATAATATCCATGAAACGAAGGATTTTATCTTTACTTTAAATAACAAAAAAAATCTTTTAGAATGTTTTTAATGATGGGAGACATGAAAAACTCAATAGAAGTGTTGAAATATAAAATTTAGGAAGACATCACAAAAGAACAAAGAGAAAACTAGTAGAAAAATGACGAATAAGTCAAAGAATCATCACAGATGGCCCAACAAAGAAACAGTAGGCATTTCAGATGTATGGAAATATGAGAAGAAAAAAACAGAAAAATTCAAGGAAATAATGCAAGAAAATTTTCCAGAATGGAAGTTGTGAATTTCAAGATTGAAAATTGCTCAGCAGAATAGACAAAAATAATATATCCTATAAGCTTCCAGAGAGATAAAACACGTTTCCTACAAAACTCAAAAATAGGAATGCCCTAGAACTTTTCAACAGGAACACAAAATACTAGAAGGCAATGGAGTGATCTCTTCAAAATGCTCAGGGAAAATTAATTCCAACCTAGGATTCTATAGCTGGTCAAATAACCATTTAAGTGTGAGAATAGAATAAAGACATCTTTTGGGCCGGCCCCATGGCTTAGTGGTTAAGTGCATGTGCTCAGTTACTGGCGGCCCAGGTTCGGATCCTGGACGTGCACCAACTCACTGCTTCTCCGGCCATGCTGAGGCCACGTCCCACACACAGCAACTAGAAGGATGTGCAACTATGACGTACAACTATCTTCTGGGGCTTTGGGGGAAAAAAAAGGAGGAGGATTGACAACAGATGTTAGCTCAGAGCCAGTCTTCCTCAGCAAAAAGAGGAGGATTAGCATGGATGTTAGCTCAAGGCTGATCTTCCTCACAAAAGAAAAAAAAAAAGAATAAAGACATCTTTAGACCAGATGGTATTTTCAAAAAGTGTGTCTCCATTGACTCTTTCTCAGGGAGCACATGTGCCACCTCAATGGGGCATAAACCTAAAGAGAAAATACAGACTATAGGAAACAGTGGATTCAACCCAAATGGAATCTCTAGGATAATGGTGAAGGGGGATCCTAGGATGGCAGCTGTCAGCTAGTTCAGCCTGAAGCAGGTCAGAAGGCTCCAGTAGAGGTTTCTTCAAGAAAATTAAATTGATAGAAAACTTCGTGTGTTTGAAAGTTTCAAGAGGAGATTTACATAAATACAGAGAGTTTTGGGTTCCAAAACAAAAAGAAAAGAAGAAGATTCAGTCTCTCACCACCACTCCTGCCCGAAACTCACCTGCTGATACCAGCAACACCTGCATACACATTTGTGCGAGGACACTCACAGGGGTGGCACTAGTTCCATCATATCTGGAGAGCCTGCCTCACCAAACACACACACTGCTGTGGACTTAAAGTAGAAAGATGATGTGAAATATCCAGATACTTGGTCTACAGGCTGGAAAAACAGACCCTAGATTTGCACAGTGCTATGCATCCTGTTTGCACAAGACAAAGGCGAGAGACACATATCTTCTGTAGGTCCTTTCCCTACCTTGCTCTTAAGTCTGTGGATCCAGGGCCGTGAGCAGACCCAGTGAGAGATGCCCATCAGCTCTCCCCATCTCACAATGACTCCTGAGGACACCTCCCTGGAATGTGTCACGCCCTGGTTAGCCTACCAGCACCTTCTCTACCCGAGCAGTGATGAGCTAATTGTCAAGGGATGGAGGTCCCAGGGGAGGCCTCTTCTGGCTTCCTCTTTCAACTGCAGAGAATATTAACAGCAGTGGGAGTCAGGTGCCCTACATCTAACATTTGCCCCAGCAGAGCATGAGAAAACAATTATGCTCAGTTCTTAACTGACCACAGGAATGGAGGAGGGAATATTTGCATGGATGACTGAAAAGCACCAGACCATTGAAAACCATGGAGAGTTCTGCATGAGAAGAATGGGAGAAGAGGTCTGTTTTATTTTATTCATATTTAAGTGGTTCTTTTCTTTTCTTTTATTTTCTCCTCTCTTCTCTTCTTTTCTTTTTTCTTTTATTGCTGGGAAGATTTGCCCTGAGCTAACATCTGTGCCAGTTTTCCTCTATTTTGTATGTGGGTCGCTGCCCCAGCATGACTGATGAGTGGTGTAGCTCCACACCCTGGAACTGAAACTGGACTGCTGAAGCAGAGCATGCTGAACTTAACCACTCGACCACAGGGCCAGCTCCCAAGGAATCTGTTTTAAAATGTAGGTTTATTATTATTCAGGTATGGTGAGGCCAACAGGTAAGGAGATGATTACCATTGAAAAGATACCCTATTTCTTACGGTTCCCAAGAGGAGGTGGCACAGCATGCCGTGGGGGTCACATGGGGAGGCACCAGGGTCAGTCAGGAGGCAGAGGGAGAGAGGGGAAAACATGAGCAACAGCATTTATTCTGGTTTCCATGGAAAAAATTGGTGAGGCAGGGTTAGCAGGCTTAGGATTGTCTAGTCTAAATCACTTCAGCAGACTCTGGGGTGTAGGCACTGTCCCTAGTTGTCTGGTACCTGGCCCCTGGGTGATCTAGTAAGTGGACAGTGGCCCTGAGTATAAGAGCTCCATGAAGGAGAGGGTTGGGGTGTGGGCTCTGCATTGGTTGGTTTGCACATGAAAGGTGCACTCACAGGTCAGTTGTTTGCTGTCTCTAGGAATTAGCTAGTCCTGGGAGGAGCAGTCTCTCCGAGCAAGTCCCCAAGATGCCAAAGCATCAAAAATACAGAATAAAAAGATATGATTAATACAAACTTCCTGTGTGTTCTCCAGGGTTTGTGGCAAGACTGCTCGAGTAATCAGTGGTTCTCAGCAAGGAATACACAGTAGAGTGAGCTGGAAGTTTTTAAAAAAGTGATGCTCAGGCCACACCCCACGTCAAGTGAATCAGCATCTCTGGGGAGTGGGGACCTTCAGACTACAGAATGGATGGAGCTGCTGGTTTCAGCAGAGCCAGAAGGAGGTGCAGTGTCCTGGAAAAACTGATTTCCCCATGTAAAAACACCCCAAATTCAGCAGCACGATCCTCTCAGGGGAGGATCCACAGAGGGCTTCCCATGTGTCTGTCATGTTTTTGTTGCTTATGTTGTGTGGTGGATACACACAGGCACTTGAGATTCTGTGTGTGTGTGTGTGTGTGTGTGTGTGTGTACAGTTGATTGTCATCATTCACAAAGACTGTATCTGAGAATTCACCTACTTGCTAAAATTTATTTGCAATCCCCAAATCAATACTGGTGGGATGTCCTAGGCCATTCGCAGACATGCACAGAGCAGTGAAAAATTTGAGTCATCTGCACGCTCCTTCCCAGCTCATGTCAAACAAGGCAACGCTCTCCCTTCTAGTTTCAGCTCTCAGACCACAAACATGTCATCGTCATGGTCTATTTAGTGCCACGTGTGTCACATTTTTGTGCTTTTGTGCCTTCACTGTTTACATTGGCCCCCAGGCATAGTGCTGAGGTGCTGTCTAGTGTTCTTAAGTGCAAGGGGGCTGTGACGTGACTTACAGAGAAAATGCGTGTGTCAGATAAGCTTCGTTCAGGCATGAGTTGCAGCGCTGTTGGCCGTGGGTTCAATGTTAATGGATCATTAATACATATTAAATGGGGTGTTTTTAAACAGAAACACATACAACACAAAGCTATGTATGGATTAGTTGATGAACATGCTGTAACTAGAGACTTGCAGGATCCTAATCCAGTGATTCCCAGTTTGGCCACATGCCCAGTTGGGTGAGCAGTGTGGGATAGGTTGCAAAGAGACTGAAGAAAAGACCCAGAGATGGCGAGTGAGACACGTGGGTTTATTGGGAGTTACTTACAGGGAACGTCCAGTGTTGGCCAGCTGGACGGAAGTGTGCACCTGCTCCTGCCCCCGAGAGAAGCTTGCTTAAGCAGGCAGAGGAACAAAGGCTGCGTGCTTGCCGAGGGGGACTGTCCATGTATGACCTGCATTCCAAGGACCAGAGCTCCCCCCAGAGGGCCTCCATGTTCCCTCAGACCATGACGGCCTTTGAGCTAACTGTCCCATGAGAAACAGCTGGGTCGGCCAAGCCCAGGATTGTGATCATCGTGAGTGCTGGCATGTAGCCCAGACAAGGGGCCCCAAGGACATGTGGCTCTTAAAGAGCACACTAGTTCCCCTACATTCCCCTAGAAGCAATAGTTCAGTGTTCATCGTGACTTCATAGAACACAACTACTGCAATAAATTAAGAGAATCAGCCACTGATTACTTGAGCATTCTTGCCTGAAACCCTGGAGAACAAATAGGGATGCTGTATTAATCTTGGCTTTTTAGTCTGCACTTTTTCCAGCTTTACTGACATATAATTGACATAATATATGTGTAAGGTTAAGGTGTACAATGTATTGATTTGATACACTTATATATTCCGAAATGATTACCACCATAGTGTCAGCCAACAGCTCCTTCATGTCACACATTTCTTTTTTGTGATGAGAATATTGAAGATCTGCTCTCTTAGCAACTTCCAAGTACACAATACAGTATTGTTGACTATAATCAGCATGCTGTGCTGAGATCCCCAGAACTCATTCATCTTCTAACTGGAAGTTTGTACCCCTTGACCAACATCTCCCCATTTCCCCCACCCTCAGCCCCTGGTAACCACCATTCTACTCTCTGTTTCTGAGTTCAGCTACTTTAGGTTCATCCTAAAACGCTCTCAAGGTTCATCCATGTTGTTGCAAATGGCAAGATTTCATTCCTTTTCATAGCAGAGTAATATTCCATTGCATATGTATATATCACATCATCTTTACCCATTCATCCATTGACGGACACTTAGGTTGTTTCTGCACCTTGGCTATCCTGATTTATTCTGTATTTTTGATGCTTTGACTGTGTGTATGTGTGTAAGTTTTGTAAGCCTGAAATATTTTGTAATTTCAAATTTTGAAATTAAAAATGTGTTTAGAAATAAAATAATGAAACCCTGTAGTTCCAGCTTTATTGTGAGTTTTCCTTTCATCTCCCAGATGAAACAAATCTACAAGGCTACAAGCTTCTCAAAGTGGAGCAACAACAGCATCAGCCTCACCTGGAAGCTTGTTAGAAATGCAGATTCTCAGGCCCCACCCTGGACCTGCTGAATTAGAATCTTTGGGCAGGACCAGAACTCTGTGTTTTAACAAGCCCTCCTGCAGATTCTCATACACCTTTAAGCAAGAGGACCCGCTGGTCTGAGAGAACTGCCTCACAAGCCAGACTCACTGTCCATGTTTCAGACGATCAGGGGGAATGAAGAATTTAAGAATTTTGAAGACCCAGATCTGTAGATCTCCAGTTGCTGCACATTAAGTTCTTCTGGGAGCTTTTACAAATCACTGATGCTTGGTCTCCATCTGCAGAGATTCCGATTCAGTCGGTCTGGGGTGCAGCCAGGATCTGGGGATTTGTTTAAGTTCCCCTGGTGATTCTAATTTGCAACCAAGGTTGAGAACTCCTGACCAAGAGAACAAAGTTGCTGCAGGGGAAAGGAAAAGCAGCTGGTGGTCTTGGGCGCCCCCTGCCGGCGGGAAGCTGTACACGTCGTCTCCCAGCACCCTCAGGCAGGCAGATAGAGATGCCGGCCCACGTGGGCTTTGGAGGAGTTCGCTGCACATATCTGAAGTCTGGTTGATGTGTATGCAAGAAATGCCCTTTCAGTGGAAATGTCTATTTAAATCCATTTAATCCTATATAATTCCATTTCAAAGCTGTTACTTGGATGTTTCCAGTTGTCATTTGCTCACACACACGCACATACAGACTACATTACCTGTAATTTACCTAACACTCTCATATAGCACTTACTATGCGCCATCCACGGACCTTAACCCTGCACAAATAGCTCATCCCTCCCCATACCTGCCCTTTGAAGTCAGTACTACTATTACGTACAATTTGCTAATGAGGAAGATGAGGCACAGAGAGAATAGTAGTTGGTCTCAGCCATGAAGTGCAGGAGCTGGGGTTTAAACCCAGCAGCTGGCTCCATATCTGTGGTCTTAACAATATCACGGCATTGCTGCCTCTAATCATGACGGTTTCTGCCCTGTTTGCTGTGGTATCCCAGGATCTAGCATCTGTTATGTGCCAGACACAATATCCCCTCAGAGAGTCCCAGCCTCCACTTCCACTGTTTGGGCTGGATCTGAGACCTCACAATTTCCCGGACTCACAGTCAGTCACTGCAGTATCTCAGAGATCTGGGTTCAAATCCTACTCCTGCCCCGCCCCAGCTGTGTGACTTTGGGCAAGTCACTTCACCTCTCTGAGCCTCTATTTCCTGATCAGAAAAAGTGGCCATAGTACCCATTTCTAAGTCATCATGATGCCCCCTTCCAAGCTGTCATCTAGCACCCCTTTCACTTGCCATGAGGAATCTTTAAAGGAAAAAAATGTTTATTATTGTCTTAAGTGGCTGTAACCTAAATTCACCACAATACTGTTTCATGGGCTCAAGCGTCCATCCTGCAGATGTGCTGAACAAGGTGGAGAAATGGGAGACACCTCCCCGTCCACACACAGCTGTATCACTATCGGCACTAAAGGCTGGGCCCTGAACAGAGACTATTCAATTCTTTATGGAATAATCCATCTGAGCTAAATGTTTCCTTTTAACATGCTGATACTCAAAGCTCTATTACAACCTCACACTCATTAAGATAGCTGTAACTTTTTTAAAAACCAGAAACAAGCATTGACGAGGATGTGGAGTAAGTGAAACCCTCTACATGGCTAGTGGGAATGTAAAATGGTGTTGCAGCTATGGAAAACAGTATGATGGTCTCACAAAAAAATAGAAATAGAACTACCATATGATCCAGCAATCCCACTTTTGGGTGTATACCTAAGAGAATTGAAAGCAAGGTCCCAAAGAGATATTTGTACACCCATGTTCACAGCAGCATCATTCACAATAGCCAAGAGGCAGAGGCAACTCTAATTTACATTGACAGATGAATGGATAAACAAAATGTGGTATATACTTATAATGGAATACTAATCAGCCTTAAAAAGGAAGGAAATTCTGACACGTGCTACAATGTGGATGAACCTTGAGGACATTATGCTCAGTGAAATAAGCCAGTCACAAAAAGACAAACACTGTATAATTCCACTTATAGGAGGTCCCTAGAGGAGTCAAATTCATAGAGACAGAAAGTAGGATGGTGGGGTCAGGGGCTATGAGAAGCTGTTGTTTAATAGGTTTAGAGTTTTGGTTTTGTGAGATGAAATGTTTTGAAGATTGGATGCACAACAATGTGAATGTACTTAACACCACTGGACTGCACACTTAAAAATGACTAAGATGGTAAATTTTATGTTATGTTTATTTTACCACAAATGAACCTTCCTTAAATTTGTTTTAAAAGTGTGATTTCAATAAGCTCTCCCAATGATAAAGAAAAAAACCATCTGATTACATCACCACTATGGCTCTTTGTATAAGCATGAGGACGAAACACTTCTAGCCAAAATGCTTACTCTTATTCTTTAACCAAAAATATTTGAAAACAGAAAGGCTGTGCACCAAAGCATTAATCAGGTCACCTCTGAGCAGGGGCATCAGAAGGTCGGAGGCAAAATCCTGACTTCTTTTTTTTTTTTTTTTTTTAATTTTTTGTTTATTGCAGTAACATTGGTTTATAACCTGACTTCTTAAGCAGTGAGATTATGGGTGACTTCATTTTCTCCTGTTGTTTTTTTCAGCCTTCTGAGAATTAAAAAGTAAAATTGAAAACTAAATTTGAAAATAATGGATAAGATGCTGTTGTTTAGTATATTTCTGGTCATTGTGGACAGTCCAAAAAAGTGCCTGCATCCAAAATAAGTAAAGAACTCATACAACTCAATAACAAAAACAAACAAACAACGCAATTGAAAAATGAGCAGAGGATGTGAATAGGTATTTTTCCAAAGAAGACCTATAGATGGCCAACAGGCTTATGAAAATGTGCTCAGCATCACTAATCATCAGGAAATGCAAATCAAATCCACAATGAGATATCCCCTCACACCTGTTAGAATGGCCGTTATCAAAAAGACAAGAAATAACAAGAGTTAGTGAGGATGTGGAGAAAAGGGAACCCCTGTGCATTGCTGGTGGGAATGTAAAGTGGTGCAGCCACTGTGGAAAACAGTATGGGAGTTCTTCAAAAAGTTAAAAATAGAGCCACCATATGATCCAACAATCCCACGTCTGGGTATACACCCAAAGGAAATGAAAACAGGGTCTTGAAAAGATATCTGTCCTCCTATATTCATTGAAGCATTTTTCACAACAGCTGAGATATGGAAACAAACTAAGCATTCATCAATGGATGAATGGATAAAGATGTAGTATATATATACAAAGAAATATTATTCAGCCATGGCAAAGAAAGAAACCTTGCCATTTGCAACAACATGGATGAACACATTATGCTAAGTGAGATGTCAGACATAGAAGGATAAATACCGCGTGATCTCACTTATATACAGAAAATAAAAAAGGCAGACTCATAGAAACAGAGAGTACAATGATGGTTACCAGGGGCTCGGGGGTGGAGGAAATGGGGAGATGTCGGTCAAAGGGTATAAATTTCCATTTGGAAGATGAATAAATTATATATACTTGAATGAAATAATAAAACAAATTATATACTTGAAAGATGCTAAGAAAGCAGATATTAAATGTTCTCGCCACAAAAATGGTAACTATGTAACGTGATGGAGGTGTTAGCTAATGCTACAGTGGTAATCATTTTGCAATACATAAGTGTATCAAATCAACATGTTGTACACATTAAACTTTCAAAATCTTGTATGTCAATTACATCTCAATAAAGCTGGAGGAAATAAAAGGCCCTGGACTCTCAATAAATGGCTGAGTAAATGAACGTTTCAAAATGGCCACACACACAAATAATTAATTGATTGATTAATTAATTTAATAAAAACTCAACCCCGCTCTCTGGCCACGGTAATAAATCTATACACAACTAGGAAATGAAGTCTCTCTCAGCTTGATATCTCCACGGCACATTCAGCACTAGTCATGATGATTTCTAGCACTCCACACAAACACACACACACACAAAATTTTAATTTGTTATTTGTTGTAACAGGTGATACCTAACACCACCAAAAACAGATTTTGAAGCAACTCTCCTGATCCATTGTGCAGCCTGCTCTCCTTAGTCAAGACTATTCCTTCCTCTCACATGCAACCACCTTTTATCTGTACTGAAAGCCCCTTTTGGTAGCCCCATGGATGTCCCCTCCCCACCAAGGGGAAGCAGAGAAAATCCCTGGAGAAAAGGAAGACACCCCACACTGCCACCATGTAGTAGAGAGAGGGAGTGGAAATCAGGGAAGGCTTCTAGGAGGAGGTAGTGTCCCGCTGAGATTGGAAGAGGCAAACGTCTGCTTTGCAGGAATGGGGCACAGAGGCTGTTCCAGGCAGTGGGAAGAGCAGAAGAGTCAAAGAACCTAGTACAGGGGTCTCTGTGCCTCTCCTTGCCTCCTCCTGAAGCTGGTTTCTGTTTCCTCTTGGAAACAAGAAAGCCACACTAGCTGATCACCTTCCAATGAATATTATAAGGATTAATATTTTAATATTCTAAGGAGGTCTGTGGCCAGCTCTCTCATACTACAATGTGAATAACTTCAAGATAAGGCCCCAAGAGATGGATTCCTGGTTCTTACTGGGTTCCGGATCAGGGAGCTGGGTCAGACGTCCCTCCTCAGGCACCCCCTATCCTCCTCCTTCTCTGAATTTGGCACTTTGAGGGGAATGCAGAGTAGATGAGTATCCTGGGAGCTTTCTGGGACAGGGAGGGGCCCTATCCCCACCCCTTCATTGTGATGTCTTCTAAAGGGGGCAGAGGGCAGGGTGATGTCACAGACCACTGGCCGGCCCCTCCCCCTCTTTGCCTGTGCCTGCCACTGGCCCAGCCTCGCCTTTTCCCCCCACACCTCTGCACCCTAGAGGAAACGGGTCATCTTTGCCAAGCAGCCCACTCGGCCACCTGCAGCCATGGATGCAAATCACTCCAACCCCTTGGAGCCCCAGTCCTCCCCAGAGGAACCCAAGCCTGGCCTGACCCCCTGCTCAACCACGGGAAACAAGACCCTGCAGCAGGACCCCCCTAGCACGGTGGGCGACAGGTTGCCACCAAAGACCGGAGCGGTGGTCATCGACATGGGCACAGGCACCTGTAAGGTGGGCTTCGCGGGGCAGGCGCGGCCCACCTACACCGTGGCCACCATCGTGGGCTGCCAGCCCCAGAAGCCGGCCCCCACCGGGCAGCAGGCGCTGGAGACATTCATCGGCGAGGCCGCGCGCGCGCGCGCCCCGAGCTGACGCTGGTGCAGCCGGTGCGGAGCGGCATCGTGGTGGACTGGAGCGCGGCCGAGCTCATCTGGCGCTACCTGCTGGAGCACGACCTCCGCGTGGCCACCCAGGACCACCCACTGCTCTTCTCAGACCCGCCCTTCAGCCCCGCCACCAACCGCGAGAAGCTGGTGGAGGTGGCCTTCGAGTCGCTGCGCTCCCCCGCCATGTACGTGGCTTCCCAGTCCGTGCTGTCCGTCTACGCGCACGGGCGGGTCAGCGGGCTGGTGGTGGACACGGGCCACGGGGTCACCTCCACGGTGCCGGTCTTCCAGGGCTACAAGCTGCCCCACGCCACGGAGCGCCTGGACCTGGCGGGCACCCACCTGACGGCCTTCCTGCCGGAGATGCTGCTCGGCTCCGGCGTGCAGCTGGGCCAGCAGGACCTGGACACCGTGGAGGACATTAAGCATCGCTACTGCTACGTGGCGGCCGACTTGCTCCAGGAGCAGGCCCGGCCGGAGCAGGAAGACCGGCAGAGCCTGGAGCTGCCGGACGGGCGGACGGTCACGCTGGGCAAGGAGCTGTTCCAGTGCCCGGAGCTGCTCTTCAGCCCGCCCGCGATCCCAGGGCTGTCGCCCGTGGGCCTCCCCACCATGGCCACACGGAGTCTTCTCAAGGTGCCCCTGGAGGTGCGGGCGGACGTGGCCCAGAACGTGCTGCTCTGCGGGGGCTCCTCGCTCTTCGCGGGGTTCGAGGGCCGCTTCCGCGCGGAGCTGCTGCGCGGTCTGCCCTGCGAGGCCCGCGCGGTGGTGACAGCCCGGCCCAGCAGGAGCCTCTCGGTGTGGATCGGGGGCTCCGTCCTGGCCTCGCTGCGCGCCTTCCAGTCCTGCTGGGTCCTGCGGGAGGAGTACGAGGAGCAGGGCCCCCACATCGTGTACCGAAAGTGCTACTGACGCGGGGCAGGGGCGGGGAGTGTTGTGGGCAGTAAAGCATCCGCTACCCAGCCAGCTCTGTCCTCCCTTCCCTCAGGGCCTGGCCTCGCCCACTCCTGGACCCACCCAGACTCGCCTTGCTCTGACCCCACACACCCACCCCACCGAGATCTGCCTCCAAAGACGTTCTCGGTTCTGCCCTGTCCTAACTCACCTCCCATGGTCCATCCCGGGAGAGACCCCAGTTCTGATTCCCTAAACCCACCTCCCCCAGGATCAAGGCCCAACACACCACCATGTCCTCACCCTGTCAAACCCGTCTCCATGATCTGTGTCCCCCAGGGCACTCTCAGGTTGGGGCCCCACCCAAGCCCACCCCCAAGACATCCCCAGATTCTAACCCCTAATCTCCCCTCTATCATCTATTTCTTTTGATATATAGTGCCCCAAGATTCCTCTGGGCACTAAGCTCCCCAATTCACCCCCTTGCAATGTCCATCAAGGACCCTCAACCCACCCCCATACCCTGTTCCTCCCCAAGGAACTGCACCAGGAACTCCAACTCCCGTCCCAGAATCTTTCCATGAGTGTTCCAACCCCTAGGTGCACCCTCATAGTCTGACCCCATTTCTAATCCCCACAAACATACCCCTGAGTTCCACTTCCCAAGACATCCCGGTTTCTAAGCACCTCAAATCCACCCCCTCATTGGTTTTCTCTTGTCTGTTTATCCAAAGTTCTCCTATACTCTGATAATCTGAGCACCCCCAAAATTCTCCCCACAAGTGCTGAAAACCCCCATCCACCACAAAGATCCAAGTTGTGACCCTCAGGGTCTCCCCTATAATGGCCCACTAAAGGATCCCTCAGTGTCCAAAGCCCATGCCCCAAGTTGCCTTTCTCCCAAACTCTGCCCTCCCCTCACAGTTTGCTCCCTCTGACTTCTTCCTTCCATCCAGGTGCTCCCACAACCCATCCCCCATTCGTACACCCAAAGAACACCATGTTCTGAAACCCCAAACCCCCAGGATAGCCCCCACTGCTCTCAGCCCAGCCCCTTGTTCTGCATCCCCCCGAAAATACTCCTGCATGGTCTCTCTCTCAGTGCACCACCTGACCCCAGTCCTCAGCCCTGGAATCCTCCCAGGAAGGCTTTGGCCCCCAGGACCATCCCATGATGACCCCACTAATGCCCTAGTTCCCTCCCCTGTGTTCTGACCCCCCAACTCCCTCCCCAAATACACTCTCCCAGGGTCACCTCATGATGAACCCCCAGGACACCCCACCCTGGGGTTTTCAGACTCCCAGGAACTCACCCCCAGGTCCCATCCCATTGGTTGAGACACCAATGGGCAGTGGTGTTCCCAAGGGCTACCCACGCCACCATGACCCAGCTGGCCACCCCTATCTCCCTCCATTCCACTCGTAATTCATTCCAAGTTCATTCCATCTCCCCAGACCTCTCTCAGCCTCTTCCTGGGACACACACCCCAGGAGCTTTCTCTGGGACCTGCCCTGAGGATGCCCTATGAGGCCTCTCCCATCCCATCCTGTCCCTGCGGGGGCCTGGAGAGGGAGTCCAGCCTCTCAGGATAGGGAAGCTGGGCATCCTCCCAGCTGTCTCCTCCCTCTGTCCTCAGCCACCCTGGGCCCCTGCTGAAGGCAGGATCCTCTGCCTCATGCCACCATCCAGCCCCACAGACGTCAGGACCCCTGGCCAGCAGCCTGGACACGTCTCCCAGGACATGTCCTCCCAGTTTACCAACAAAACAAGCACGAGCTGCCAGAGCTTATCCATGTAGATGCTGGGTCCTCCCCTCTCTCAGTCCAAGAAACCATTCATTCTTCATTCCTTCAACCAGTCCCTGTTCACTGAGCATCTCCCACAGGCTCTCTCTGTCTCTGTCTCTCCCTGAGTCTCTGTCTCTGACTCATCTGCCAGCATCGTTCTTATGCAGGAATTTTCCAGAGTGGAAACTCCTTTATCTGTGGAGCACTGAGCCCACCCCACCCATCTGCCACATCTGCCATCAGACAATGGGGGTGGGTGAATGCTCTGGCTATCCCTGTCCCATGGTGTCCTGGGGAGTGGGCAGTGGCTCCAGCCCCATCTTGGGCCAGACGGTGGTCCTCAGCTGGGGGGACTGCCCCGCAGACAGGCCAAGATCCCCAGTTCATAAACATGTGAGTTGGACCCCCCATGCTGTGTTACTCACTCCCGGCCCACACAGGCGGCCTCAACCTGTAGAATCAGCAAGAACCCCCAAATCTCCAAAATATATAAAGAACTCACACAGCTCAACAACAAAAGAAACTAACAACCTAATTAAAAAATGGGCAAAAGACCTGAACAGACATTTCTCCAAAGAAGGTATACAGATGGCCAACAGGCACATGAAAAGATGTTCAACTTCATTAACTATCAGGGAAATGCTAATCAAAACTACAATGAGATATCACCTCACTCCCATCGGAATGGCTATAATTAACAAGACAGGAAACAACATGTGTTGGAGAGGATGTGGGGAGAAAGGAACTCTCATACACTGCTGGTGGGAGTGCAAACTGGTGCAGCCACTATGGAAAACAGTATGGAGATTCCTCAAAAAATTAAGAATAGAACTACCATATGATCCAGCTATTCCACTGCTGGGTATTTATCCAAAGAACTTGAAAACACCAATGTGTAAAGATACATACACCCCTGTGTACATTGTAGCGTTATTCACAATAGCAAGACTTGGAAGCAACCTAAGTGCCCAGCAAGGGATGAATGGATAAAGAAGATGTGGTATATATACGCAATGGAATACTACTCAGCCATAAGAAACAATGAAATCTAGCCATTTGTGACAACATGGATGGACATCGAGGGTATTATGCTGAGGGAAATAAGTCAGAGGGAGAAGGTCAAATACCGTATGATCTCACTCATAACTAGAAGATGAAAACAACAACGAACAACCACAGAGAGACAGAGATTGGATTGGTGGTTACCAGAGTGGAAGGGGTAAGGGAGGGGAGCTAAAGGGATGATTAGGCACATGTGTGTGGTGATGGATTGTAATTAGTATTTGGGTAGTGAACATGATGTAATCTATGCAGAAACAGAAGTATAATGATGTACACCTGAAATTTATACAATGTTATAAACCGATGTTACTGCAATATAAAATAAATAAATATATATAACAAAAGATGTCAGGGGGCCGGCCTGGTGGCGTAAGCGGTTAAGTGTGCACGGTCCACTTCGGCGGCCTGGGGTTCGCAGGTTCAGATCCCGGGCGTGCACCGACGCATAGCTTGTCAAGCTATGCTGTGGCGGCATCCCATATAAAGTAGAGGAAAATGGGCACAGATGTTAGCCCAGGGCCAATCTTCCTCAGCAAAAAGAGGAGGATTGGCAAAGGATGTTAGCTCAGGGCTGATCTTCTTCACCAAAAAAAAAAAAAAAGGAAAAATAAAAAAAGATGTCAGAAGATATATGAAAAACCCAAAACAAGAACCCCCAAGAGATTACAAAATGATGAGGAAGAACTGCTTTTTCTTCCCACCTGGGGGCAGCACCTCCAAGCTCAAGGGGCTGAGGGCTGCATCAAAATTAGAACCATGACGACTGCATTCCAGAGCTCAAACGAGACCCACCCCGCACCGCGGGGTCAGGGCGCTGCCAGCCACACACACACAGAAGGGATGTGGGACAAGCTGAGTCCCATATGCCACAGGAAGTGAGGAGGATGCAGAAACCCCCACCACTCTTGGGCTGCTGGCAAACCCAAAGGGCTCTCATTTAGACCAGACTAAGCTTCCCCAGCCCCAAACCTTCCCTGGGACAGAAATGTCCCCTAGAACTCTCCAGAAATGTGCCCCTCCCATTTGCACACTCTCAGAGGTGGGGAGCTCACTACCTCAAGTCTGTTGTTAGAAATCTCACCTCCTCCCAGGAGTCGTAGGTAAACCTCTGTGCTCTCTGCTTGCCACTCCCCTGCCCGGGGCACCAGAGAGGTCCTCCCATCTGTGTCCACACACACCCTTGGAGTCTAGTCTCTCCTAAGCCCACTGTCCCCAATTTCTTCCACTTCTGGTTTTAAGTCATTCATGCATTCATTCCACAAACATGCATTGACCACCCACTATGTGCCCGGCACTGGGCTGAAATCTAAGGAAACCACAGTGAACAGGAAATTGGTCTCTGCCTACCAGACCCTCCTTGAAGAGTCTGACAGGAAAAGGTGGATGGGTCACATCCCTTTTCTAGACACATTTCTTCCACTGACTTCCAACTTGCTGGTATCTATTTCACACACTGACCCACAAGTCCTTTCCTTCTAACACCCCGAAACTACCCACCTTGCTCCATCCTTCCTACCCAGCCCAGGCCCCTTCACTGCTCACCTGAAGACTGTGGGGACCTCCTCCCTGGTGTCCTGGTCACACCCTTTACCCTCCAGAAGACACTTGTAGAGGATTTTTGCAAAAACACAGTTAAGAACACTCTGGGGGCCGGCACCGTGGCTTAGCGGTTGAGTGCGCGCGCTCTGCTACTGGCGGCCCGGGTTCGGATCCCGGGCGTGCACTGGCACAATGCTTCTCGGCCATGCTGAGGCCCGTCCCACATATGGCAACTAGAAGGATGTGCAACTATGACATACAACTATCCAGTGGGGCTTTGGGGAAAAAAATGGGGGAGGATTGGCAATAGATGTTAGCTCAGAGCTGGTCTTCCTCAGCAAAAAGAGGAGCATTAGCATGGATGTTAGCTCAGGGTTGATCTTCCTCACCAAAAAAAAAAAAAGAACACTCTGGTGGCTTTCCATCATGTGTAAAACAAAATCCAAATTCTTACCACAGCCCTGAATCCTCTGCCAATCTCTCCACACTTCTCCTTGGCTTTCCTTCTGACCCCCTTCACCCCAGCCACACCACTCACCTTTCTGTTCCTAAAACATGCTCTTATGGGCTGCATTGGGTTCTCCCAAAGTTCATATGTTGAAGTCCTAACCCCAGGACCTCAGAATGTAGCTGTGTTTGGAGATCGGGTCTTTACAGAGGTGATTAGGCTAAGATGAAGTCATTAGGGTGGGCTCTAATCAAACATGACTGGTGTCCCTATAAAGAGGGGCTGTTATGACATGGACAACACAGCCAGAGGGAAGACCTGGTGAGGACACAACGAGAAGACAGCCACCTACAAGCCAAGGCGAGAGGCCTCAGAAGCAACCAACCCCGCCGATGCCTTGATCTCAGACTTCCAGCCTCCAGAATGTGAGAAAATACGTCTGTTGTTTAAGACTCTTAGTCTGTGATATTTTGTTATGGCAGCCCTAGCAGACTAAGAGAGATTTTAGTACCAAGTCTGGTTCCGAAGGTAGTTATAATTACCAGCTATGACCATGTGACCAGTTACAGAAAAGAGGACTGTAGTTGTCATAAGTATTTCTTCCTTGTTTTGTTATGAATATGTGTGTGTGTGTACATAGTGTGTGTATATACACACACATATAAGTGTGTGTGTATAGTAAGCAAATATCTTTGTTTTCTTCCCTGTCTTATCCCCGTATCATGTAACATAAGGTATATTGACTTTATATCACAGTATTTAAGTTACAAGATGTGAAGGAGAAGAGTAAACATCACTCAAGGACTTTATCTCCTCTTCTGGGACAAGGGTAACTGCATTTTTGGTTGCACACAAGAGAGTTTTTTATCATATTAGGTGGAAGTATGATCTTGTTATCTTTATTTGCAGATTAAGTATCGTGTTTGTGCCAAGGTGACAATGGGTGGACTTGTGATGGTTAATTTTATGTGTCAACTTGGCTGGGCTGTGATTCCCAGATGTTTGTCAAACACCAGTCTAGATGTTTCTGTGAAGGTATTTTTTAGATAAAACTAATGTTTAAATCAATGGACTTTGAGTAAAACAGACTACCCTCCATAATGTGAGTGGGCCTCATCTAATCAGTTGAAGGCCTTAAGAGAACAGACACTGACTTCTCCCAAGGAAGGAGGAATTCTGACAGCAGACTGCCTTCAGACTCAAACTGTAACTCTTCCTATGTCTCCAGTTTGTGGGACTACCTTGCAGATTTTGGGCTTGTCAGCCTCCACAATAGTGTGAGCTAATTTCTTACAGTAAATCCCTCTTTCTTTCTACATATACGTGCTATTGGTTCCATTTCTCTGGAAAACGCTGACTAATATTTATGCCTAGCCTCCTTCCTACCTCAGGACCTTTGCATCTGTTAGTCCCTCTACTCAGAATGCTCCTTCTCACCTCCCATCTTATCAAAGGTAGCCCCCCTTCTCAGTATGACATAAAGCTCAGATGCAATAAAAGAAATGATTAAAACAATTGACTTCATTCAAACATCAAAAAAAAAAATCTGTAGGGTAGGGGTCGGCCCAATGGTGTAGTGGTTCAGTTTGTGCACTCCGCTTCAGCAGCCCAAGGTTTGCAGGTTCAGATCCCAGGCACAGACCTACGCATTGCTCACCAAGCCATGCTGTGGCAGCGTCCAATATAGAAAATAGAAGAGGATGGCACAGGTGTTAGCTCAGGGACAACCTTCCTCACCAAAAGAATAAAAAACAAAAATCTGCAAGGTAAAAATCACACTGAACAAAGTCAAGACAAATGACAATTAAAAAAATAAATTAAATAAATAATATGCATAATATATACATAATAATGTACAGTGATTTTGTAATCTCCGGTAGTTTATGGAGAAGTTACTAGGTCTATCATTATACCAAAAGTCAACAGTGATACGATGCTATTGTATCTTCAGTGCCTTATTTCTGTTTGTTCAGTTTTCTCCAGTATTACTATCTGTTTATATATCCAGTCTCCCCACTTATCTATCTACCCAGTCTTTTGATCTCAACATCTTGTTTCTGTGTCCACTCCATCTGTCTCCTTCCCTTTCTCCATTCATTTATTCATTCATCCGTTAACTCATCCCATTCTTTTTATTGACTGTGTCTCTCCATCCATCCATCCATCCATCCATCCATTCTTGCCATTCTGTTGTTAAAGAAATACTTTTTACATATTTACTGTTAAAATTCCAACAGTGATGGTACTACAAAAGAAAACTGTAGGCTGATTTACGTAAAATAGATGTAAACCTCATAAATGCAAATTTACTCCCAGAGGTCTCATAAAAAAATAACACACCAGGATCAATTAAGGTTTCTCTCAGCAATAAATATTCAACATTATTGATGAAATATATACAATTAACAAGTTAAGGAACAAATAATTACTTCAATGGAAATCAATAAATACTTTGATTAAAGCTTGACAAAATTCTGAACAGTTTAGAAATGGAAGAAGAAAATTAATTTGATAAACATTATATCCAAAAGTGTACTACAAACACTATATTTGATGGTGAAAACATGAGTAGCTTTCCCACTGAAAACAGAAGAGATAGAAGGAGCCCATTATCAACATTGCAATCATGCATCATATTCACAAGATAAACAGAAAAATATGAGAGACAAAGAATGGAAAAGGAGATTCAAAGCTGCCATGACAAGATCATATATCTTAAAAGTGCAAGAGAGTCAACCTACCCAAATGTAAGAACCAAGAAGTGAGGTCAAGATTGATACAAGAAATAATACTTTTCTTATACCGCATAAATAACCGGTTGGAAAATGTGGCAGAGAAAAGAATTTCCCTTCACTGTAGAAACAAATTCCCAACAAAATAACCAGGGATAAGTATGACAAGAAAATACGTTAGCCTTATACGTAAATGTATGTATAAGTATGTATGTCTATATACATGTGTGTGTACATGTAAGTATATATATGTGTGTATATATGTGTGTGTGTATATATCACATTAATAAAGGATGGTGAATAAGAGCACTCACTATTACAAATCTATGTTTTCCTCCAAATTAACCTATAAATTCTATACATTACCAGCTCAAATTTGAAGTAATTATTATAACATTTGACAAGCTAATTCTAAAGACCAAAGGAAAGAGAAAATCTGCAATAACAGCCTCAAAGACTTTGCAAAAGGCAACAATGAGGAGAAAAATGTGCCACCAGTCATCAAAACATAGCAAAAAAGTTAAGCATATTAAAAATGTGGTATTTGTTCAAGAGGAAAAAAAATCAATGAAATTCAGAGCTCAGAAACAGAATGATTTATAAGTAGGAATTTAGTGTATTAAAAGAGGACATTTAATTGGTGGAAAAATTAAGGAATCTTCCATACATGCTCTGGGATCTTTGGATAACCAAGCCTAGATGAAAAGAAAGAAAGCTGTGTGCTGTCTACCAGGAAAATTAAAAAGAAAAAAATAAATGAAAAAGCCACCTGGGAGACAACATAAAGGTGGTTACTACAAACCCAATTTCACAAAGAATAGCAGACTTAGTTAGTAGATTTAAAGAGAAGAATCCAAAATGAAATTCAAAGTTGAATGGCTTAGACTTATAGTGACCCTGACATTATGAAACAAACAAGAGTTGCATGTTCATTGAACAAAGTTACGTATTATAACCTAATGACAGATGCAAGAATGGGGTAGTTTTGTCTTCTGATTCTGTTTATTTTAGGAAACATATGAATTAAAACTTAGGAAGGCTTATTGCTCCTAGAATGTATTTTATCCCTTAACCTGTGCAGAGTGTTCCTATCTGGGCTTAACAAAATAATACAGCACTTGGGAGCAAAGATGCAGCCTAAAAGCCCTGCACTGGAGGCCAAGATGGAGAAGATCTCCACAGCCACCATGACCCTGGGTGCTGTGGTAGACGGGGAGGAGGGTGACCCAGACACTGCAGAACACCAGCACGCTGAATGTCAGGAACTTGGCTTCACTGAAGGTGTCAGCATGTTCCGGGCCAGGAAAGCCACAGCGAAGCTGCACAGGGCCAAGGAGCCGAGGTATCCCAGGAGACAGTAGAAGGCAGTGACCGAGCCCTTGTTGCACATGATGATGATGTGGTCATGGTCAGAGTGTGCATCTGTGTCAATGAAGGGAGGAGAGGTTCCCAGCCAGATCCCACAGACACTTAGCGGGATAAAGGAGCAGATGGGAATGATGAAGTTAGGTGCCCCTGACACCAACCACTGCCTCATCCTTCTCCCTGGTGCAGTGAGCTTGAAGGTCACAACCACAGTCATAGTTTTGGCCAAGACAGTGGAAACAGCCACAGTAAAAACAACTCCAAATGTGATCTGTTGAAGAATGCAGGTGGTTGTGTTGGGACGACCAATGAAGAGTAAGGAGCAGAGGAAGCAGAGGGTGAGGGAGATGAGCAGGATGTAGCTGAGAGTCCGATTATTGGCCTTGACTATGGGAGGGTCTAGGTGCTTCACAAAGACCCCCAGGACCACAGCTGTGAGGACAGAGAAGCACAGAGCTGTGCAGGCCAGGGCCATCCCCAAGGGGTCCTCATAAGCCAGAAAGGTGACAGCTTTTTGGAGGCAGCGATCTCGGTCTCTGTTGGCGTACTGATGATCTGGACACGTCACACACTGATCCATGTCTGGGGAGAGATGCAAAGTGTCATCAGCCCAAGTTTAGTAATTCTCTCTTATTCACAGACCCCCAAATAAGGGCATTGGACAAGTTAGCCAAAGTGTCCTTCGTTTCTCTAAATTCAAAATAAAAGAATGCTCTGCAAAGACTGATTCCCAATTAATACTGCTCATCTTTTTGGTTAAGTAAACAAAGCTGTTATTTTTCTCAGTATTTGTTTTGCATCTTCATGAGAGCACTTTTTTCTCAGAAGAAAGCAAGATGTTCCTATCTCAATGAATTTTACCCCTATGAGCTATGGCCTGGATTATTCATTCAATGAGCAAGCACTTTTTGGAAAACCAAAATGAGCCAGATAATTTGGTACATTCTAGGGAAACAGAGATGACCAAGTCATAGAACTCACTCCCAGGGAATTTCAAAATGACACTCTTTCTGATATCTAAAGTCATCTATCTAATCAGACTTGAATTGTCGTGAGCCCAAGTGATCAATCTAGTGCTGCAGAAATGACATCTCACATCTCACATCTCAATGTCTCACATCCGAGGCTATGCCATAAAACACACTGAAGCTTCCTCCTTGGTCTCTTAGATTGCTCCCTCTCTAGGGGAAGCCATCTATCACACTGTGAGGATACTCAAGCAGCCCTGTGGAGAGTTCATGTTTAGAGGAACCAACTTGTTAGAATCAACTGCTAGCATTCAGTGAGCAACCTGGGAAGATCTTCTTACCCCAGTAACTCTAATTAATGTGTGCTAAAATATTTAGGGGTGATGTCTACTGCTGTCTGCAACCTACTTCAAAATTCATTAAAAAAAAAAAGGATTTGTGGATGATAGAGGGGTGGCAGTGGCAAAGCAAGTCCAGTAAAATGTTAGTGATGGAATCTAGGTGGTGGACTGTCTTCATTAGGGCTACCATAACAAAGTACCACAGACAAGGGGGCTTAACAGCAGAAATTTACTTTCTCACAATTCTGGAGGCCGGAAGTCCAAGATCAAGGTGCTGGCAGGATTAGTTTCTCCTGAGTCCTCTCTGCTTGGCTTGTAGATGACCACCCTCTTGCTGCCTCTTTATGTGGTCCTCCCTTTGTGCATGTGTGTCCCTGACATATCTAGGTCTGTATGTCCTAATCTCCTTTTATAAGGACACTGATCAAATTGGACTAGGGTCCACCCTAATAACCTCATTTTATCTCGATTACCTCTTTAAAGTCCCAACCTCCAAATACAGTCACATTAGGAGGTATTAGGGATTCAACACATGAATGTGGGAGGCAGAGTGGGGGGGAAGAATTCAGTATGTAACAGAGTATTCACTGTAAAAGTCTTTCAAATTATGTCCATGCTTGAAAAGTTTTCATAATAAAGTGCATGCAGGTGATATGCTAAGTCAGGAAAGAAAAAACAGAAAAAAAAGTCCTGTCGGAACCACCAGTTGGTCTGTGGAGTAAGGATTATTGGAGATTTAAACGTAAAAATTAGAACTATAAAAGTCCTAGAAGAAACCAAAGGATAAATATTTTACACATAATCTCAGAGGAGAGATGGTCTTTTTAAGGTATAGTGTAAAAGAAGAAACAAAATTAATACATTTGATTTCATTTAAGAAATCTGCGTGGCAACGACTAGAGGCAAAGATAAAAAAAAGGAAAAGTGGAAAATATTGGCAACTCCTCAAAAAAAGCTAATTTATTAATATTAAGGAACCCCTATCAACCAAAAAAAAAAAAGACCAAACTCCATTGGAGAAATGGACAAAGGAACAATACGAAGATAAAACAACGAGATGCCTTTTTTTATTCATCAGATTAGGAATATTTACTGTTTGTTTTATATGTTGATGTATTAGGACGTAGAGAAGGTGGCACTCTGATACCACAGTGAACAGGGAGTGAATTTGAACAACCTCCGCCTCCGCACACGAGGACCTTGGCAGACAGAGAGACCTCAGCGGAGCCCGGGACCTGGCAGGGAGAGACGGAAAGAGACGAACTGTGGCCGCGAAATTGGAGAAAGCCAAAAACAGTCGGAGAGAGACGAACCCGAACCGCTGAGCCGAGGAGCGGCGGGGAGAGGCGGAGGGAGCCGAGGCGGCCAGAAAGAGCCGAAGATGGACGGAAAGAACCGAAGATGTGAGGAAACGGCCGGCGTCCGGCGGAAGGACCCGAGACTTGGCGGGAGGAGCCGAGCCCAGCCGAAAAGCGGCGAGAGGCGGCGGAGAGAGCCGAGCCCCGGGGCCGCGGGGAAGAGCTGACAGGTCGTGGTCGGTGAAGCGAGAACAGGCGGTTGGCGCCGCAGAAGGAAGCGGAGGCGAGGACGGCGGAGAGTGAAGGCGACCGCGCTGGATGGGGCCGTGGACGTGGAGCCCGGAGCCTTCGACGCGCCCGAGCCGCCCCGAGCGCCCCCACGGAGGGTCGTGGACCCGGTCCCCGCTGCCCTCCTCCCCGCTCCTCCGGCCCCGCCGCTGCCCACGGCGCGGGGCGCTCTGGCCGGACAGCGGCGTGTCCTCCGCCCACGACGAGGACGCGCGTGTCCCCGCGGCTGCATCCTCCGGACGTGATGGCCGCGTGGAGTCTGGCGCCGATGTCCGCGCGGGGACTGACCCCGGGGTGCAGCCTCTGACCCGCGCTGAGCCCGCGGACCCAGCCCGTGGGGAAGCCGCTGGGGGTGAGTAAAAATGTCTTATGTCTGAATTAGCATTTGGCAAAAATAAAAAAAAAAGCATGCAACTTATGTTAGAATGAGATATAAAAGCAAGCGTAATAAAATAAGATTTTTATGGAATCAAATTAATTTAACATTAAAAAATGAGCTGTTTACAGTGGGTATCATCCTTTCCTGAGTATAAGAATTATAAGAAAATATTATACTAAATAATACCTTAGGCTAAATTACCTCGGAAGAATTTAATATAAAAGTGAATAAAAATCATGGTAAAGAGAAATTGCAGTGTACCAGGACAAACAGATCTTCTTTCTTGTCACACGAAACCCTCCCTCTCCCCCACAAGACCATCTACTCTTCATTTTTGTCTCTCAAGAGTTTAAGAAAGTATAATTTTAACACAACCAAGCATAGTAGTCCAGAAGAAGCAGGAGTAACATTAAATGAGGCGAGTGAAACTGAGGGCTGCTCATGGGGAACCGCTTCCCCAGGGCCACACCACTCGGCTTCTTCAGCAGGACCTTCTCCTGTTTTCCATCAGGTCTCAGAACATCCTTCTTGGCTCCTTGCTCTCTCTGCCTCCCTGGCAAACCTGTCTGCCCTCAGGGCCTCACCCTTGCCTTTTTCACTTTCAGACTCTGTCTGCAGATGTCTCCATAAGCTACCGGCTGTCTGCAGAGTGGCTGTGAGAGACAGATACCCGCTCCTGGGATCATCTCTGCCCCGTCTGAAGACTGTGCAGCGGTGGGCTCGGGGCTGGTGTGTAGAGACCCAGCACCAACACAGCCCAGGGATTCACCTGGACTAGGAGGTGCAATTATTTTTAAGGTATTTGTGATATGGAAAGTACTTAAAAGTTCTCCTTCACTGCTGCAGGCCTGGCGTCCCTGCAGTCTCCTGTGTGCAGAGTTGCTGGGGCTTCTGCAAGGTCTCCTCCCGTTGACTATACCTGACTTCATTGCCAGGGTGGGAAGGTATCCTTGTGACAGGCCTCTGGAAAATGGAGCTGGTGAGTCTTGTAGGAAGTGCAGACCTTTCCCGATGTCTCTGCTTGGTCTTAGTTAAATGGACTTATCTTTTCTTCTCTGAAGTCTGGGGCATCCTATTTCTTTTGAGCTTCCCCTTTGAAAACAAACTGAAATGTGCAATTGGAATAAAATGAAGAACACTCTCAGCTCATTTGGATCTTCCACCCTCCTCTCTCCCTGGGGAAATGTGTTTCAGATTGGCCTGTGCATCACAATCATCTGGAGGGTTGTTAAAATTCAGATTTCTGGACCTCAACCCAAGTAGGTCCAGGGTGGGGCCAAGAATGTGCACGTCTAGGTGTTCCCGGATGATGCTGGTGCTGCTGGCACAGGCCCCTCACATTGAGAAGTAGATCCTGGGACATCAAGCTGATATGAGTCAAGGACAGAAAGCTCTGATCATTACCCAGTGCCACCTCCAGACCGTTTCCCTCTACCGTCCTTCTCTGAGGATGTCCCCCCTTCTCATCCTTGTCACAGTCAACTAAACACATGCTGGTACCCCCTGACCCACCATCATGTGGATCCACAGATCACAGGTATCTTTGTATCCCAAGATTTAGGTTTTCAGTGTCTCTCTTTTACTCTGCTTTAGGACACAATCACCTCATTTTCCTAGCTCCTTTAATGCCTCGTCTCCAATGAAATCATATTACCTCTCAACCCTTAGGTGCTCACTTCACTTGCACTCCCACATCCCATCTTCATTCAAATATTCTCCTGTTCATAAATAAATAACTCACACAGACCATATTCCCATCACACAGTTGCATCCACTGTAAATAACCATTTTTCCTCCCCTGACTCTTCCTCTCTCCTCCTACTCCTCCCTGTTACTCTCGGCTCCACCATCTGGCTTAACAGAACAATTGATGCTTCTTAGAAGTCAATCCTGCTCCCACGTTTGTTACACATCCACACCCTCTTCTAGGCCATCCCATCCATTTCCCTGGCTTCAGATACCATTGATGAACTAGAAATGCCCATTGAGTCAGCAAGATCTGACTTCACCCTCAGATCCAAATACCCATCTGCCCACTCACCACATCAGTGACAACTCGACGACTCAGCTCACAGTGAGCAGGTCCCAAGTTGAAACAGCCAGTTCTCCAAATAATCACCCATATCTCAGGGTCCCCTAAACTCACTTGTTGGTACTAATATCCTGTCTACCCCTGAGTGTCATTCTGGACACCCTGCCACCCCACACTCGTTCATCAGTGAACCATCCATCCACCCTCCTGAATCCACCTAAAGATTCTCAACTTGTGAATAATTCTTTAGCACCTTTCAGATTCCCTACAAAATACCATTTCCACAGAGTGACCTTTCCTGATCCAGCCATCAAAATTAATATCACATTTTCTCTGTGTTAATTTTTTTCAATTTTTAATTGTATGTGTATAGTATTATCTATTTATTTCATAGTGTTTTTCTCACTAAATTGGATACTCCATGAAGAGAAGACTAATGTGGACTTTGTTTTATGCTGCCATATTCAGTCATTTATTTGCCCATCGAAGGTGCTTAGATATATTTATTGAAAGAAATTATTCAGATTCCAAAAAGAACTAAATTTTTCAAAGAAATTCACTCAACCACAATTATACAATGATATAATCTGTTTTGTGGTATACTGCAATAAATTATCACTAAGATTTCAAATCCTTTCTCTGTAATCCATTATAAGATTACAGTCATAATAATCTGTTTAAAATGTAAATCTAGTCAGTGCACTTTTCCTTTTAAATCTCTCATTTCTGTCTTCAGAAGATATTTTTTTAAAAGTGAAACCATAAACCTCACATCATTCCTATTGTCCTGCCATAATTATTAATACCACCTCTTTCGTTCCCCAGCATGTCCCAGTTTGGAGGAAAAATTAGTTGATCCTCCCATTTATTGAGCACCTATTATAAGCCAAGGTATGTACTAAAACCTGTGATCCAGAACTTAACAAAGTCACTGCCCCTCTTTATTTTAATCTTGGTGAGAGGAAAGAGTTAATAAACAGACTGAGGAATCTCTATTATAGTGTCAGGTATAATTAAGTGCTGTGATAAACAGTAAGGCCAAGACAGAGACAGAGAAAGAGGGAGGGATAGAGGAAAAGTGGTAAGGACGGATGAAGGGAGAAAGAAATTAACTACGTAATTATTGATGATGAAGAGATTAGGGAAGGACTAACTGATGAGGTGATATTTGAGCACAGAACTGAATTTTTCTTAAAAAAGACCAAGCACATTGTGGGTAAAGAATTTTCCAGAGAGGGGAACAACTTAAACAGTGCAGGGCCGAATACTACACCACTTCCTAGTGATGTTGTTGGTTAAAAATAAAACAAAACCATCTAGCCTATTATCCCAGAAAACTTCACATAGAAAAAAGTACAATACCTTGAACATGACTTAACAAACATTAACACCTAGGAAACAACTTTAATAATAAGATATCTTCTTGTTTTAAGAGCTTCTCTCTGGGAACTTAAAGAGGTTTCACAGAAGAACAAAGTGTACAAACAGACACTTGTGGTCCATGTGGATTCCATGCTCACCAGAATAGGCTGGCTTGGAAAACAGGCCGATGCAGGTTCCTCCATGGCTGCAGAGTTGTCCTGCTGACCCCACTCCTGATGTGCAGACAGCCCGTGGATTGCTGGGAAATGCAGTGACTTCTGCCTCTGATTCCCCTTTTATGGAGGAAGGAAGTGGATAGTCCAATCAGTTGATAATCCAGAGGAGACATCCTATCTCTTATCAATGGGCTTTGAGAGATTCCTAAAGCTTTATACCAAAACACAAAAATGTAGTGTTATTGACACTGTCATAAACTGTTGGTAGATGAAAAAATTTAATACATTTGTGTACAGGGAGGTGGTATTTGCAGTTTCTATCAACATTTTACTGTTTCCATTTTCTCCTACTATGGATACCTCTTATAAAAATAGGAATGGAAGTTTTATTTAAAAAAATTTCCACACAAGGGCCGGCCCCCGTGGTGTAGTGGTTAAGTGCACACGCGCACTCGTCTGCTGGCGGCCCAGTTTTGGATCCCAGGCGTGCACCGATGCACCGCTTGTCAGACCGTTCTGTGGCAGCGTCACATATAAAGTGGAGGAAGATGAGCATGGGTGTTAGCCCAGGGCTGATCTTCCTCACACACACACACAAAAAATTTCCACCCAACTTATGTTTTAATAGGAAAAAATTAGAGACTGTGTAAATGTTTATCAATAAAAGAATGTCCAAAATATTTATTAACAAGTCTATAGAATATATCACAAAGCCATTAAAAAGAAATTAATATTTTGTGCATTTATATTTCACCTAATTACCAGTAAACTTGAGATTATTTCAACCATCTTAATCTTCCCCTTTCCTTTAACCTAAATAATTAATGTTCTTTACGCTCTTTACTTCACTTTGATTTAACTATTTTATTATTTCTTTGTCCCTCTATAAACTTGTTAGTTGCAATCATATTGAAATCTTTGTATAGTTACACAAATGGATAAATCAGGAATCCTTTATTTAATATAGTCTAATACAAATAATTACTTTTATCACCTCCCCCAAATGCTAATACCTTAAACACTTCTCATTCTATTTTAACCTTCCTGACTTTCGTATTACTGTTGCCATGCATTTTAATTCTACAATATTTTAATCTTCATGAGAGATTTCTAGAAATGCTTCATAAAAAAAATTCATTTGTATTTATTTATAAATTATCCTTTCCTTACCTCTTATTCCTTCCTGTATTCCTGGTTTTCAACCTGGGGTTATTTTCCTTTGGACTTATTAACTCACTCTAGTATTTTGTCTAATTCAAGGCTACTAACAATGAAATGTTTCACTCTAAGTTTTTCTTAAGACATCTTTACTTGGGTGAGTATTGCTGCTGGGTGCAGAATTCCCGTTTGACATCAGATTTCTTTTAGCATTTAAAAATGGTGCTCTGTTGGGGCCGGCCCGGTGGTGCAAGTGGTTAAGTGCTTGCGCTCCGCTGTGGCAGCCCGGGGTTCGCTGGTTCAGATCCCGGGCACACACCAGTGCACCACTTGTCAAGCCATGCTGTGGCGGCATACCATATAAAGTGGAGGAAGATGGGCACGGATTTTAGCCCAGGGCCGATCTTCCTAAGCAAAAAAAAAAAAAAGAGGAGGATTGGCAGATGTTAGCTCGGGGCTGATCTTCCTCACACACAAAAAAATGGTGGTCCGTTGATGTCTATCTTACTTAATTTATGTTTAGATGTCAACTATTAGCCTTATTCTTGCTTATTTGGCCTCTGTAGTCTCTAAAATCTTTTACATTAACTTTGATTTTTATACCATAGTGTAGCTCATTAATGTTTCCTGTGTATTCATTCTGCTTAGAGAAATGTTGAATTAATTGAATCTGTGGGTTGATGCCTTTCATCAGCTTAGAACATGCTTGTGTATTTTCACTTCTGATATCAATTCCTCTCACATTCTCACTCCACCTTTAATCATATCCCACTTCTCTTTTAACTTTGTTCTGAGTTTTCCAATATTGTTCACCCTATGCTTTTGTTGGGAGATTTGCTCTTGAACTGTCTTCCATTTTGATAAACCAGCCTTTTGCTGGACTCAATCTTTTCTTAATTACTTACATTCTTAATTTCAGTTCTAACATAAACACAATACACAGCTTTAATTTAAAAAAGATAGAGGAGAAGTTTCACAATGAGGAGAAAGTGTTTTCCTTTTGATACAATAAAACTCAAATAGATAGGAGGAAATTATAACTTGGCTCATAATAAGATATATGATGAGCCAGTATTCATCAAAATTCACCAGTAAGACAGAGAGGGTAAAAAACCTGAGTATCTTGTTCTTCGTACTGATGTGGACTACATATTGAAATGATAATATTTACATTTCTTAGGTTAAATTGAAATGTTATAAACACCAGTTTCATCTGTTTGTGTTTACTTTCTTTAACGTGTATTCTGGAAAATTTTTAATGACATAGGTCATGTGGTTATATTTCTATTGGTCTTGGCTGGATAAAGGCATGATGTAATGGTTAATTTTATGTGTCAACTTCTCTTGGCTAAGGGATGCCCAGATAGCTGGTTAAGCATTATTTCTGGGTGTGTCTGTGAGGGTGTTTCTGGAAGAGATTAGCATTTAATTTTGTAGACTATGTAAAGAGACCCACCATCATCACTGTAGGTGGGCATCATCTAATCTGTTGAGGTCTCTATACAACAAAAGGGCAAAGAAAGGGTGAATCCTTCCTCTCTTCCAGAGCTCAGACATCCATCTTTTCTTGCCCTTGGACATCAGAGGTTCTGGTTATCAGGCCTTTGGACTTTGACTGAATTATACCATCAGCTTTTCTAGTTCTCCAGCTTGCAGATGGCAGATTGTGGGACTTCTCAGCATCCATAACCTTGTGAACAAATTCCTATAATGAATCTCCACTTCTATATGTTTATATCTATTCTATTGGTTCTGTTTCTCTAGAGAACCCTGACTCATACACATGGATAACAAAGTCCATAGTAAATGCACAGGGAAGAACTTTCCTGAGGCATAGGAGGCTCCCCTACCCCTAAGAGGGAGCAACCCATCCCACCCTGGTAGCATGTGTGAGCACACACACACACACACACACACACACAAACTAAACTTGAAAATGTACTCAGGATCAAACTCTCTCTCTGCCTTAATAACAGCAGTTATTTCTACATGACATGTTATAAACTCTTGGCTCTGATTATTATCTCTTTCCTCTCACTAAGGCTAAGTCAAGGGGCGGTTAAGTGTGTGCGCTCCACTACTGGCGGCCCTGGTTCCGATCCCAGGCACGCACTGATGCACTGCTTGTCCAGCCATGCTGAGGCGGCGTCCCACATACAGCAACTAGAAGGATGTGCAACTATGACATACAACTGTCTACTGGGGCTTTGGGGAGAAAAAGGGAAAAAAAGGAGGAGGATTGGCAATAGATGTTAGCTCAGGGCTGGTCTTCCTCACACACACACAAGAAAAGACTAAGTCAAACAGGGGCAGTGAGTCTGTCTAGTTTATTTCTGGATCACAGATTTTATACAAGAGTTTTGCACCTAGTAGGTGCTCTGTAAACAGAATGACCAAATAGTTTTCCCTCCAAACTGGAACATACTGGTGAATGAAAATGTAGTATTAATAATTATGATGACAGGAGGAAAAATATCTGCTGAAGACAGAAATGCAGGATTTAAAAGTTAAGATTAACTGATCAGTTTTGAATTTTAAACAGATCATTGTGACTATAATCTCATGAACAGATTATAGGGAGAAATTATTTGGAATCCTACACTGTACTTGCTAATTTATTGCAGTATGCCATGCAAAAGATGGTATCTTTGCCTACGTGTAGTTAAATGGATGGACTTAAAATATTTCAGGAAGTAAAGTTTTAATGTTTGAAATTTATATGTATATAAATATAAAATAAATATTATACAAATAATATATCTGAGCCATTTTTGTGTGCAAAGCCATATGTGAACACTGTGGTGGGAAACATTTGAAAACTCCACGTTAGTTTTGTCTTCATGAAGTATCCAATTTAGTTGAGAAAGAACTAAATATTGAAAGAAATAGATAATTTCCATATAAGTAAAATACAAAAGAATACCAACAAAGAAGAAAAATGGAGTTTTGTAATTTAGGTTGCTAGAGCAGGAGAGTTCACTGTGTTGAAATGATATTTGTGTGAGATCTGAAAAGTGATCAGAAATAATTCAAATTCAAAACTGGAGAATCTGTAATAGGATTCAGGAGGGTGGACAGATGGTTCATTGATATGAGTGTTGGGTGGCAGGGTGTCCAGAATGACACTCAGGGTTAGAAACGGGTATTAACATAAACAAGTGAGTTTGGGGACACTGAGAGAGAAGTGAATTATTTGGGGAAGTAGTTCCTTCAACTTGGAACCCCATTCACTGTGAGTTGAGTAATTGATATCATTCATGTGGTGAGGGCGCAGATGGATATTTGGGTCTGGGGGTCAGAGTCAGATCTATGCTGATTCTTTGGACATTTTTGGTTCATTAGTGGTATTTGAAGCCAGGGAATGGATGAAATTGCCCAGCTGAGGGTGCAGATGGAGAACACATGTCACGGCTGAGTTCTGGGAAGCATCAGTCATTGTGGGTTGGTCATAAAGAGAAGCCAGGAAGTGGCTCGGGAAGTTTGGACAAGCAAGAGCTGGATAGTGTAGCACTGGTGGATCCCAAGTACGAACAGTCTTTTAAAAGGAAGTTGAAGTCCACAATGTCACATGCTACTGCAGGGCATGTCAGACAAATAATGAAAAGTCCACCATGGATTGGTAAGAGACGTGACCTGTGAGCTTAGCAAGAGAAGCATCCACAGAATGGGGATATGGGATCTCGTAGGCACTGTGGAAACAGAGGCATTGGGATGTATGTGAACTTTTCATGATGCGTCCCTGGCAGGAGGAGGAGAGGAAGGGCATGGAGGGTGAGGAGTATTAGAAATGCTGGATGAGGGATTTGTTTGTAGATGGTAGAGCATTGTGCATATTTGAAACATGTGGGATGATCCCAGTAGGGAAGTGATTGAAAATACTGTGACTATTGAAGGCATAAGGTCACTGAAATGGGAGGATGACATCAAAATCAGAAGGGTTTAAGCTGAGAAAGAAATTTATTTGGATATAACAATAGAAAAGTTGTGATAAATGAATTCATTATGAGGAATATTTGTAGATCTGATGACTAGAGAGTAAAATAGTTCTCTTCTGGTGGTTAACAATTTATCTGTGAAATATGAAGTAGGTCAGGAGAAAACAGTTTTATGGAACTAAAGAAATGGAAGGAAGTTAACAGAGCATTCAGAAAGCATTAGAGAATGCATGGAGGCCCATTGGTTGCTGTTGATTCTCTGTTGGGACCCCCAGGCTCCTCATGTGCTCTCTCTTCAGCAGTGATCCTCAATGCAGGTGTCAACATGGCATGGCAGTTATTTGTAATCATCCAAAGTCAGAGGCTTGTAGGGCAGGTATGATGGGAGTAGCGAATCTGGGAGCATGGTCAGAGGATGATTGCATTGATGGGCCACGGATTCTAAGATTACTAGGGAAGAGTAGAAGGAGAGAAGGAAGAGCGCCTTGTGAAGATACTCTTACTAGAGTAATCTATTTTCTTGAAGAATGGTTGAGTGGAGTTTTTTGTGTAAAAACTGGAAATGTGGAAATTTGTGGTGGGAATGTGGTGTTTCTGAGTTACTGATTTGTGAGCAGGAGACTGAGGTGAAGACAGGATCTGGGTGTGAAAGTGAATATCTAAGTGTGGAATACTGAATGATTTCATTAGAGATGGGACACTAAAAGGAGCTATGGAGTCCTTGGATCCCTGTGTCCCAATAACAGTGGGTTGCGAGGTACCAGCATGTGTGTAGTTGACAATGACAGAGAAGGGAGAGAGTAACATCCTGAAGCAAGGTGGTGGAGGGCAGTTGGTCAGGATTTGCACTGATAATGACTTTGAGCTTTCTGTCCTTAAGTCATATCAGCTTGATGGTGTCACTGAATCCCATTCTCAACATGTCGTGCCTGTACCAGCAGCATCATCATCACCTGGAAACCTCTTAGGAATGAAAATTCTCCATTCCTTCCCCAGACCTACTTGGGTTGAGGTCCAGCACTCTGAGTTTTAAAAACCCTTCAGACGATTGTGATGCACAGTGTGATTTGAGACACATTTCTCTAGGGAGAAGGGAGGGTGGAAGACCAGGATGAGCTGAGAATATTCTCCATGGATGGTAGTCTTCATCCTCCACTTTGTTTAAATTTTGCATTTTATTTTGTTTTTAAAGAGAAAGCTCAAAAAATATGCCCCAACTTCATAGTGGAAACAGTAAGACCATGAAACTAAAACTAAGCAGAAAAATTGAGGTTCTATATAGCCTGAAGGCTGAGCAGCTGCATATTCCAGAGGCCAGTTACTGGAATAACTTCCCATCCTGGCGGTGAGGTCAGGTGCAGTCAGTGGGAGGAGACCTTGGAGAAGCCCCAGCAAGTCTGTGGATACAGTAGACTGCAGGGACTCCAGGCCTGCAGCAGTGAAGGAGAACTCTTAAGTCCTTTGGATTCACAAATACCTTAAAAATTGTTGCACTGGGTGTTTCCAGGTGAATCCCTGGGCCATGGCTGGAGCTGAGGGGTCTGCACACCTGCCATGAGCCCAACCCTGGCTAGGTCCACTTTGGGCAGAGATGAGTCCAGGAATGGGTCTGGGTTTCTCATAGCTCCTCTGCAGGCAACAGGCATCTTCTGGAGATATCAGGAGACAGACACAGAAAGTGAAGAAAAGCGTGGGAGAGACTGACTGTGGCCTCGAGGACAGATGAGATTGCTAGGGAGGCAGAGAGAGTAGGGAGCAAAGAAAGGCACCCTGAAAACACAGTGAGGAAAGCAACATCGGTGCTGAAGAAAAGGAGAGTGGTGTGGTTGAGAAATTCCCCATGAGACAGGCTTGACTCTCACACCATCTCTTTGTAACGTCCATCATGATCTTTACATTTCATGGTAACCTCAATTTTTATTTACCATGATTTTTCTTCCTTTTTGTATTAAAACTGATAGGATAATTGATGCTGAGAAATTAGTGTTTTGAACTTACATTTGTTTTTTCTTGTACTCAATGAAGAGATGATACCTACTTGAATGAGATTTATCTTTTAAGATATATTAAATCTGATTCCATAAATTTTTCTGATTTTGCATGTAATATTTTTTCTTTTTCTTTTTTTTTTGCTGAGGAAGATTCACCCTGATCTAACATTTGTTGTCAATCTTCCTCTACTTTGTATGTGGGTCACCGCCATAGCATGGCTGCTAATGAGTGTTGCAGGTCCACACCTAGGAACTGAACCTGGGCCACCAAAGCAGAGCATGCCAAACTTAACCACTAGGCCAGGGGCTAGCACTATGATTTTGCATCTAATTTTAACATAAAACCCATCAGTCTTTCTATTCTTTGTCACATATTAATTCAGACATAGATGATTTCTATACCATGAATTAAGTATTTCTTATCTGTTACCTGGCAAACTTGTGTAGCTTTGATTTTGGAATCTCAAGAATGAGCATACCCCCTCGGGGCATTATTTTCCACTTAGAGAACCTTGGCAGCAGGCTCATTGCCTTCCTTCCCACACTAGATCCAGAGTCGTGGAAATGGGTTCATCTTGCACACAGCACAGAGCACATAGGAATTACTCAACGAACATGTGATAAATGAATAATTGGTGGCATCATCAGGTCATTCACAGAAGCCAGACTGAGAGAGAGCTTCCTTAGGTCAGGAAGGAGAAAGATTCCTTTATATTTGCAATGTTTTAATTTGTAACATTGTAATGTGAACAGGGAGTACACTATTTTTATCAAAATTGTGTTCTGAAGGTTTTCAAAAATCTCGAAATCTCAGAGTAGAGAAAAATCAACCTCTGTGAACCTGTCACTTGCTTGAAAGCTTATCAACTCTTATACCGTCTGGCTTTGTTTATCCTCACACCAACACCCCAAGAATTAACCAGCTGAGATGGCTGAGAGCTCATCATTTCAGCTGTAAATATTTCAGTTTCTCTTACAGATGAGAGATTTTTGGAACACAAACACAATAACGTTATCACACACAAAAATAAAAATATCTTTCCTGTAATCAACTATCTGGTCAGTATCCAAAGTCTCCCAGTTTTCTCAAGGTTATTTCCTGGTTTTACATTTTATTTGAGTCAGGATTTTAATAAAACCCTTCTTTTGCAACTGGTTGATGTTTCTGAAGTCACTTTTCATCTCTGTAGTTCATGCATCTTGGGGTTTTGGTGGGAAATACGTGTGTGTTTATGTGTCTACACCGATGTGTGAATTCTTTCTTTCCTGGATGGCAGTGCCCTGGCAGGGGCTACCTGCTCTATAGGCTCAGGCCCAGCTGCCCCTTTAGGACAAGTCAGTAAAAACACGACTGAGTGGGTAAACTAGTGATTGTCTGAGACCATGGACCTCAGAACCATACGGGCCCAGATGTCACCCTGAGCAGCAAGGGAGAGTGGGAGTCATTCAGTGGCCAGGATTAAGGTCCATTATCCTGGCAAACCAGAGCTCAACCGTGATCCATCAGGTCCAGCCAGGGAGAAATGGCCACGATGTACCAGACAGAAAGGCTGGGGGAGTTCTAGGGAATTTCTGCCCGAAAGGAATCATATAAGGAAGTGCGGGGATGCTGGAAATCCTAGTTCACAGGGAGCGGTGAGGTTTATGGAACAAAGTCCTGTTGTAGGTTTAAAAGCTGCATCGTGAATCTTTCCCTCTGGATATGAAACAAGCGGGAAAAGGACTTCCAAGGTCATGGGCCAGGATCCCAGGAGGATTCCAATCTAGGCAAAGGGTGAACAGGGAGCCCTAGAGGCAGCCTGATGGGGATGTCCTGTCAGTCCTTCGTCCATCTGCACATGGTCTTCCTCTGGCTTTGTCATTTCCACAAATAAACTTTTATCTTTTTACATTTTTTCCTCATTTCGTGTTGATGCAAATCCAGAGACTGATTAGAAAACTGCAAGTTCCAATATTTGACCAAAAGAAACCTCAACAAGAGAAGCAGAAAACATTCCTTCTTCTTCAAAAGCTGTAGAAAGACAGCCACTGTCCTGGGGAAGGAAATGGTCCTGGCAAGTGCTATTTGAAAGACACCCACATGTCACTGGTTGTTGCTCTGCCTGGGAAAGTCCCTCCAGCCTCTAAATCCAGGGAAATCTGAGGGCCCAGGTGAACCACACTGAAATGCACCTGTGCTCTGAGGAAGGGGGACTTGAGGGTGTCATTAGGTAGCCAGGGAGGAGACTGGTCCTCCCCCCTCCCTTCTGCCACATACAATAAGCTGTGACCATACACGAGTTCTTATTTCAAGATGGAATGTGAGATTCTGTGTCTCGTTTACATGAGCATAAGCAGTCAAAGAACCACACCACAACACCCAGGCTGTGACAGAAGCAGGATATAACGAAAGAGTCAAATCTACCATTTACTATCAAAGAAATAATATTGCTCCTCCCCAATGGGTTAACAGTCGCTGGGGTGGAGATGTCAGGGAGTTGGAGGGGGTCGTGCCCTCCCTCTGGGGCTTTAGGGGAAACCAGGGAAAGTCTTAGGATGTCCTCCTTCACTCAGGGGGGAAGAGCTGGCCCAGTGCACCCCGAGGGCCCCAGTGTCCCTGTTGGTCAGGAGGAGCTGCACTTGTGGTCTCCAGAGTGTGACGGCTCCTTGCCATGGACGTGGCAGCTGAATAGAAGAAACAGACTATTTTGGGGTGCCTCTCTGAGATTCATGGCACACCTCCCTGCCCCCCTGCACTCTGATCCAAACCCTGTGCCGAGTGCTCAGTCCATCAACAGCACCCCATTTGTCCCTGATGCGGGAGGCATCATTGAGAATCACCCATTTCAGAGGATGCAACTGAATCCCAGAGAGGAGAGGGGAGCGGCCGCCCCAGGCCTCGGCAGAAGTGGAGCTGGGATCCAGGCCCATGCTTAGCCCGAAGATATACTGAGCCCCTGGATTCAGTCGCTGCTGGTCCCAACACTCACTCGGCCCTAAACTGGAGGATGTCCGGTTCCTCTTTCTCTTGAAGCACCGTATTTTGCTCGCCTTCTGGTGTGCGGGCTCCAGCTGGCAGGAGACCCAGTAGCTACAGAACAGAGTGGACCTGTGAGCTACCAGGTGCCACACCTCAGGTGCCCCTCCCAGAGCCTGCCAGCAGCTGAGTCCCAGTGCCCCATGGGTCACCACGCTACGAGTTCTGTGGCTGATCAGCGAGCCAGGCCACAGGCTCTGGAGCCGGCCATCCGAGAGAGTCTGCCCTGCCCTCACCCAACTCCTGTCCCCTCACCTCTCATGGACACTGATGGGCTCCATGGCCTGGAACCAGGCCCCAAATCGCTCGTCGGGCTCCAGGTAATATGCATTTGCAGCCTGCTGGAGCAGCTGGATCCTCCGGATGAGTGTGTGTTTCTGGGAGGAAGGACAGGATGCAGACAGGGCTTGGGTGGGAAACGCTGCCAGGGACTTGGGCGGAGTGAGGATCTGGTCTGGGGTCTGTGCTCACTCGGGACCCCTCCTTCCTTCCCACTCCATTCAGGACTTGCCTGTCCTCACAGTTGGCTTGAATTAGTTCCTCATCCAGGAAGGTGTCCTTGATGCCAGCCCCTCCCGCACCCGCCAACGTGATGGGATCCCCAGCTTTGTGGATCTGACTCTCCCAATAAATGTAAGACCCGAGGGATGAGTACATGTAACATCTTGCCACGGGAGATCTGGGATTTCCACTTCCCCACCCTCCCCACAGCAGCTCACCTCACGCCATTTTTGGAAGTTCACCAGATTTCCCTGGAAGGGAGACAGCCAATGTCCATCAGTAACCTCCCCCTAAGCCCATAACCAGCCCTTATCTCACCCCTTCTCAGGCTGCAGGAATGTCAGGGCCCAGCAGAGGGCAGACCTTCCACAAAGAGAACTTGACACTGGGCCAGGCTCTGGGCTCCAGAGCAGGAGGGACAGGGGAGCTGAGGCCAGAGACCTTGTGGCCCACCCCTTTCTGATGACAAACAGGGAGACTGAGGCCTCAGGCGGGAAGGGACAGCTGGACCACAGATGTGCTTCCTGACTTGCAGGGGCTGATGGCACTCCACCATGGGTAGGGCCTGAGGGGGAGGCTGAGTCCAACTCAGACACAGCCTCCTGCAGCTCTGCAGGCAGGCAGCTCTGAGCTTCCCCAGTCCGGGGAGCCTGGATGGGGGGCTTACGCGGAGCCTCTGTTCACGCATCGCTAAGATGGGCCTGACTTCCCAGCTCCCAGGGGTGGCCGTGGGGCTCTCATGAGAGGAGGTTTGCCAGGTACTGAGAGCTCAGGGCCCAGTGCAAGGTTCTTGCCTGCCAAACCTCAGGATCCTGCTCCCTGGCCCCACCTCCAGGCTCACTCACTTCCAGATCATCCTCCATCCCAATGTCCAGCAGCTTCAGGTGATTGAGGAACGTGCCCAGGAAGGGGACGAGACCCTGTGCCATAAGGGTGGGAGTGGTGATGAGTCCCAGCTCTCAGCTGTACCCATGGACCCTCTCTCAAATCACTTCACCCCAGCCTCCTGCCCACCACAGGCTCCCACAGAGAGCAGCCTAGAACCCTCAGCAGCCTCCCCCCAGTTGCCCCCTCCAGGACCACCCAACTTCCGCAGTCACCTCCCAGGGGCGGCTTTTGGCAAATCCCAGGGTGTGTGGTCCCTGCCCCTCCCCTCCCTAACCCATCCTGGGCCCAGCCCTTCCAGGCCTCCTGCTGGTCACTTCCAAGGCAGGCATTTCAGGCTCTGGGGCTCCAGGAGCTGGGCTGGAGGAGGAGGGGCCCCTCTCTTGGTGGAGGCCTCCAGCCGTGAGCAGGGAGCCCCATCCTCTGACACCTGGACCCTCCCCCTCAGGCCCCCTCACCTGCTGCTGCTGCCTCTCCTGGGCTCCCTGGGGGTCCATCTCCAGGGTGGCCCTCACAGAGGTCACCTCCTGCAGGGTCAAGGACAGGCTCAGGGAGGCCATGCTCCCTTCCCCGTGTCTCCCAGGCCTGTGATCCTGGACCCTGGACATCTGGTGTCTATGGCTGCTCCCATTCCAGAGTGCTCTGATTCTAGATCAATCCCAGCTCCCACACTCCTTCCTCTGTGCCCTCAGGCCTGCCCAGGCCCCTAAGCCTCTCTCCTCATCTGAAAGTGTGAGGAGAACTCTCCCTGCCTCCCAGGGTCCCCTGAGAACTGAGTGTCATCTGACTGTCACCAGTGCTGTCCCCTCCCCCCTCGAGGAGGAGGAGCACAAAGCTCCTGCACATCCCTCTCCGCCTTGTACCTCATCACCCCTGTGAGGCCTGCACCACAGATCATCTCCCTCCATTTCCCAGATGAGGAGACCGAGGCCCACAGAGGGGCAGTGACTTGCTCAGGGGCCCACAGAGGAGAGACCGCTCCCCCTCCCAGCCAGAGGCCCTGGCCCCCGGCCTTCACTCCTCCTCCAGACACACCTCTGACCAAGGTTCTGTCCTCTGGACTCTCAGGGTGTGTCCAAGCCCTCAGTCAGGCTGAGCCATGGATAGGGAGGGACACGATGTCTCAGGGGGCCTGTCCAAGTGGCTTCTGCCTGTCCCAGCCCCCTGGGGTTTTCTGACTCCAGGCTGGACCTGAAGCCAAGCCAAAGGCCTCAGCTCCCTAGGATCCTCTCAGGATGGTCCCTGCACAGAACTCCTCCTTCATTCACTCAGGAAGGGAAACCTAGTGTCACATCTGAGTGACAGTGTACGGGGTGACCAGGGCACTGGGTGATGGTGACATTTGCATCCTTTTTTACTTGGAAACTTCTAATGTCCTGTCAGGAAGGTCCATTAAGAATCTGTAGGTTCCCTGATACTTCTCATTGCCATCTGGGGCGTATCCTTGTCAACAAGGTACCGGGGGAGACTCACTGGTTTGTCAGCAGTGACCACTATCAGGGTAGAGTGCAGAGTCCCAGAAAGCACACAGTTTTGTCCCAGATCTACCATTTGTCCCAAGGCTGGGCAGCCCCTGTGTCCACCTGGCCTGTGTGACAGCACAGTGCCCATCCCTGGAGCAGGCAGGGTGCCCTCCCCTGAGAGCTGCAGTGAAGACAGAAGGAGCAGCAGGGGCCTGGCTTCCTGAGGACAGACTGGGCTGCTTTAGGAAGAAAGGAACCCCCACCCACTCCATCCACCCACCAGCCTGGAGGGAGATGAGGGCCAGCTGATGGGCCCACATGGAAGCCAGACACCTGCTCATTCTGCCAGCTCCTCACCTCTTGGAACAGTCCAGGCGACACCACTGTATCCCGTGACCAAGGCCTCCTGCCCCAAACAGTCCCCACCTGCCCCTGCAGCTCACACCCCCCGCTTCCTGTCCAGCTGGACAAGACAGACCGTTATTTCTCGGGGAACCTTAAGTGAAAAACTTACCAAAGCACATCCTGCCTGGTCCCTCCCCACCTCACCTCCCGTCCTTCCAGATCTCCAGCCTCCACTCACCTCCTTGAGCAGCTTCCTGCTCTCCCGCTGGTCCGTTTTCATCAAGTTTTTAAATTTTCGAGCATTCTTCCTGAGGCGGGAAAACAGGAAAGAAACACTCTGTGGTGGTTTAAGGGTAAATCTCTTTTGTTTGAAAATCCAGAGGATCCAGACAGCCTGGATGAGCGTTTTTACTGTGTCCTCTGAGCCCTGAGGTCTCTGGGACTGGGGAGGGGGCTCTCCTGTTGTCACCTGGGGCCTCCATTCTCTTATCTTCTCAGCAGATGTTTTAAATAGTCTTCATTTCACATGGACACAGAGTTCTGTTGCTGCAAACACTTGAAAATCTTCAATTTGGTTCAAGCCCTGATCTGTCACTTAGGGAAACTGATTCCTGAAGCAGAACCACTAGCCTAAGTTACCAGAAAGACTCCAAGCCTGCCAACCAGGTCAGACCCTATCCCCAGGGTTCGCTGTCTCTCAGCTGACTGAGAGGCAATGGTAGCCCTGTGGGGGGTGTCCGGTCCACCCAGGTGGTGACGCATGGAGAGAGGCCTACCCACCTGGACACGCGTCTCCATGTCTTTTTTAAATGATGAACGGAGGGGCTCTGCAGAGCCCAGAGGATTGCATGGAGTGAAGAAAGTTTCCTCAGGCCTTGGCACTCCTGCGGAGGGGAAGAGAATGAGCTGTGAGGGGGAGCTGGAGCCCTGCTTCCTCTGGCTGCTGTCTCCTCATTGACGTCTCCTGTCCTGGATGAGACAGAGGCTCAGGGAACCCGGGAAAGGCACAGCTGGAACCTGATGAGGAACACTCCCAGGGAGGAGGATTTTAGCTCAAGCCAAGAAAGGAACCCAGGAAGGGGTGGGCTTCCCACCACTGGGACCTGGAGTCAGGTCAGCGAGGCCCTGGCAGGAGGAGCCTAAGGATTGTGCAAAGGCTCAGACCACGGACTTCAAACATGAGAGCTGAGAAAGGAGAAGGGGCAGTTCCCCCGACTCCAGAGAGGGGCTCCCAGGGCCTCCCACATCTTACCTTGGCCACCTGGATCCAGAGCTCCACCACCCTGGCCCTGTCCTGGGCCGTCATGCTTGGGTCCCCAATGCAGGTGGTGACGATACATTCGACCACTCTGTTAAAGTGGGTCATGGTGGCATGGATGGTGGGTGCCAGGTGCTCATTGCCCCTGTTGTCACCCTGGGACCAGATGGAGTCCAGGAAGTGGCGGGGCATCACTTTCTTGAAGAGCTCCTGGGGAGGACAGGGAGTGTCACCCAGCCCTGCCACAGCCCAGCTCAGCATCTGCAGCCCCCAGTCCCAGGCCGGGTCAGTGGTGAGAGCTGGAGCTCAGGAAGCTGAGAATGTGGCCTGAGGCTTGTGGGAGTCCCTGGGTGTTGCCTGTGTCCCCTGAGGGCACCCAGCACAGGATGACCCAGGAACCGATACTGTGGCACAGGGAAGTGGCATTTGCTCGCCGCCCAGTCTCACTTCCTCCAAGCACCAGAACTCGGCTCCTGCTTGACCATCTCTAGGGGCATCTTCCACCCATTCTGACCATCCTGGGGTCTGACTCCTCTTTCAGATGCACATTCCCCCAAGGCAGCAACAACCACGGGCTTTGTTTGTCTGCCTTGTCATCATGTACACATGAGGTGCCTAATTAGTGCTGAGGCTGTTGAGGCCTCCTGGGCAAATGAGTGAACTACCCAAGGACGAGACAGCGCTTCAGTGTGCTCCCCTCCCCCACCAAAGCGCAGACTCTACCCAACTTCCTCTCTGCTCCACCTCATCCAACTGCACAGCCACTCTGCACGGCAGCTGCTCTCAGAGTCCACCCCTACTGTCCACATGAGGACAGCAAAGGCTTGGGAGTTAAGAAGGCTGCTCAGGTCACATGAGGGTAAGTGGGGAAGCAAGAGGTTGGACCGAGATCATGGGATTCTGGATCAGGACATGGCAGGTCTGGGGCAGCTGATGGCACAGGGAAGGCCGGCCCCACCTGCCCTGAGAGCCCCGCTGCTCACCACATCCATCAGTGTCAACTGCTCTGCCACCAGCCGGGGAGGGAACTCCAAGAAGTCAGGCTTCTCCTCCCTCAGCACGTTCTTGGTGGTCACGTTCCAGGGGCCGGCGGGCTCTGGGGCTGGATCTGGCTCTGCTGTTATCTCTCCAGGTGGAGGGAGGATTCTCCCTGGAGCCAATGGTCCAGCTGGCTCCAGCTCAGGAGCTGGCACTGGGGCTGGAGCTGATGGTGGTGGTGGCTCTGGCCCTGGAGGGACTGATGGAGGTGACACTGGCTCCAGCTCTAGCACAGGTGGTGGAACTAGAGCTGGAGCTGGATCTAGCCGTGGAGCTGGCCCTTGCTCTGGCTCTGGAGCTGGAGGGAGCTCTGGAGATGGTACTGAGGCAGGAGAAAGAAACAGTTTCACTCAAGTAGCTGACATCCCCTGTGCCTGTCAAAGCCAGCAAAGACCCCACTGGCTTTAAGGGCACCCAGCCTATGAACCCCCTGCAAATCTTCTTGCAAGACCTCCATCCTCTCACCTTCCAGCTCTGCCTCAATGGGCCGTGGATGCTCCAGCTGGACCTGGAGAAGGTAAGCACGGACCTTGAGCTCCGAGCCAGGCAAGCTGAGATGCAGAGAGGCCAGCTTCATCCTGAAGCAGGGAAAGTGCAGGGGCTCCCAGAAATCCTGCCCTGGGTCCAGGCAGGTTCCCACCAGATAAGAGGTGGCCCTGGGGGAGGCAATTGGGCAACAGAGTCAAAGGCCTAGGCTTTCCCTCCACAATTCTCACCCCAGGCACCCTTGTTTGGGACTGGGTACCTATGCCTGCCACTTCCCATCCAGTGAGGAAGCCCATCACAGCCCCAACCCCTGTGAGGCTGTTCTGGCAGTGGCAGGCCTGCTTATACAGCAGGTTGAACACAGAATCTGTTGTGACTCTCTTCCCGAAGGGCGGGGACACAGCCCAGCCTAGCCCTCCATGCACTTCTGCATCTGGACTGAGCACTGAGACAGATTGGTGAGCAGGTTGCTCACACACCTCCCGTCTTGGGCCTGGAGGTGGAGGTCAGAAGAGGTGGATGTGGAGAAGGGGAGGCAGATTAAGATGGGTTTGTGGTGGGAATGGGTGTCTTGGGGACAACTCAGCCAAGCCACCCCTCTGCTTCCCAGGGGTCCTGGCATCCATCCATAGCTTTTTGACTCCTGTCCGCCTGGAGTGGAAGCCACCATACCTCAGCCTTCCCATGGGAATCAAAAATGTGTGAGATGCAGGGTTCTGACAGGCCCGCCCCAGCCACAGCCCGCAACTCTCCCCCCACAGCTTGTTCTGTAGGGACAGGAGATCCTCTTTCTGGACCCAAAGACCACCTACTTTTTTAGACGGTCCTGCGCTCTGCCCTCCTGTGTGGAATAAGGGAAGATGCCTCCAGCTGTAAAGGAGGCTATGAGGGCATCCCTTGGGATGGACGATGGAGGACAGGACCTGCGAATGATGTCTAATGTAACTGTCTGACTCTCAGACGACAATTGAGGCCCAGCAATTGTGTCTGCTTCATTCACTGAGTTTACTAAGTGTCTCCAAAAGTGCTGCAGGTAGTTGCTGCTTAATCTACATGGTCGTATGAATGAAGTCCAACAGAACCATCCCAGACACCTGAGTGGGCTTGGGGCCCCTCTGCTGCCCCAGAGATCCTTAACTGGCTACCCCAAGGAAAAGGTCCAGGACCAGCTGGATGGAATCTCCAACTCTTTGACAGGGTGGTTTCCATGTGTTTTTCCAAACTCAGAAAGGCCACATCCCAGAGATTGGTGAGGCAGACTACTTTTCATGGGAAAGAGAGAAATAATAATCATGAACAACCACAGCATGTCCACAGCCCTCTCTGCAGAGGCCGGAATCAGGTAAGCACCCACCATGTCTGATCTGATTAGTCCCTACAAGATCCCCATGAAATTTATCCCTCCCCCCCCACTTTTCAGAGGAGCAAACTGAGGCTCAGGGACATGCGGGTACTTTCCCAAGACACAGAGCTGGCAGTGGGCAGAGTCTCCACTGTGCTGAGGAGGGAGTGGCTACTCACCTAGTAAACAGCTGGTCCAGGACCCGGTGGGATATGTCTGAGGCTGATTAGTTGACCATGAAGGTGGTGAAGCTGGAGATGTTCCTACTCAGAAAAGCTGGTGCCATGGACTCTGTCAGCTTCTCCATCATGCCACCTGGAAGGCACGCATCCTGCAGGCCTCATTTAAATTCACAGTGGACTCATGCTCACAGTGGGGGAGAGGAGGAGGGACATACAGTCAGTGATATCACAGTGAACCACCAGGAGGACTGAGGTGACTTTCTACCCTCCTGAGTAGCTTGTGGGGAGGAGTGGAGGACCAGATTCCTTTGAGTGTGGTACTGTGGGGCATTCTAGTGAGAAAACCCTGCTGGGGGAGTCCCAGGGGAGACTCAGATTTGAGTCTGCATTCTAGTACTGCCTTGGTCATCTCAGATTCCTGGGTGTGAAGACCCCTCTGCACACACACTCACCTCAGACCAGCGGTGGTCATTGATGGAGTGGTGCACCTGTGTCCTCTCCAGGGAGATGGCGAACTGGAAACCATCCACCAGCTCCTCGACCATCTCCTGGGTGCAGCTCTGCAAAGACAGTGCCCAGCAGTCAGGCCAGGAGGTATCAGGGGCCTGCGTGGACTTCACCACAGGGGGAAACCCCACCACAGATCAGGCAGAGGGGCATCTGCATAGACTCCACCAGGGAAGGAATGCAAGGACACTGCGAGGGCCTGGGACTCACATGTGGATAGAGAAGCTTGGTCCCCAGGACTCACCTTCCTCTCCTGCAGCCAAGATCTTGAGTATGAACATGACAAACCGCCAGACTTCCACCATCTAGCTTCCTGCTCCTGCCCAGGCTGGGTCCTCCTCATCCCCAGCTTCCCTAACTCCACCTCCCACACACACACACACAATGAGGGTCAAGGGATGTGGGGTTGTCCTTTTGGGATCACAGCTGTGGCCTGACCTAGAGTGGCCTTCCCTGGGCTACGCTGTTACCTGATGGATCCTCCTGCCAAAGGGCCACAGGCATTGGAGGTGAGGGCTGAGCCAATGTCTAAAGCCACTAAGGAGGCTCCCATTCTTGGCTTTCCGGGGGCCGGAGCCTCGGAAAGTCACGGGACAACACGAGAACATCCTGCTGTGTCGAGTGTCTCCACTCAAATGAGCTGGACAGGAGGCTGTGGTTACAGTGTGGGTGCCTGGTAACCAGAGTTCTAAGTTCTGTTGCGGGCAGTCACCAAGGAAGTGAGGTCACTTCTCCAAGGTTCTATTACCTGGGGCCCTTCCTTCAATAGGACCCACCCAAAGCCCCCGCTAGGCTATTGGCTGCTCTCCCTCCTTGCCCACGTCATCTCCATCACTGTACACAAATATCCATCACCACCCTCCCCACAGCTCCTTGGGAGTGGAACCAGGGGCCCAGCTTTGAGGAGACAGAGCTGAGGTCAGACCTCTTTTTTCCTACCAGTTCCGTGTCCTGGAAAAGCCACTGTGCCTCTCAAGATCTGCCCAGTCTCCCAACCTGCACAATGGAGATCGGGATAAACACAGCTTCCTAGGGACCTCGTCAGGTGTACATGTGATAATACGTACAACACCTGTGGGCTGGTGTCACATGTGTCTAATGCACACACTTAGAGATGGAGGAACTACAAGAAGGAGTAGGACTTCACATGGAATACCACTCAGAGCCTCTCTGGGTTCCAGGTGTGGCATCTTGGGAAAGTCACTGCCCCTCTGGGCCTCATTTTCAGGTTTCCACCTTTAGGGGTTGAAATTAGAGGAAATTCAGACATTGTGATCCACTGGTGTTAACCCTTCTACGGTCCCCTGTTTTACTCAGAATCAGTCCCAAGAGCCTCATGTTGGCCTATGTGGTGTGCAGCCTCCACAAGGGTCCCAATGCTCCCTGCCTCCTCGAGTGCACATCCTTGGGTCACCACTAAGTGATCAGTACCTGGCTTCTGAACAACAGAACACAGCCAAGGTGATGGGATGTCACTTCCAATTTTTAATTACAAAACTTCTGTCACTTCCCGCTTACTGACTTTCTTGGGTTCCCTCCTTATCTCCTTCCTTCTGTTTCCATCTCCCTCTCTCCCTCCCTCTCTCCCTCTCTCCCTCTCTCTCTGTCAAATCACTGGAACTGGGAGAGCAAGTGCTGATGTTTTCAGTTGCACTATGTAGAGGCTCCTAGGAGAGAACTGAGGGAGTGTCCAGCCAACAGACAGACGGGAGCTCAGGCTCTGAGTCCAAACGGATCCTGACAAAACCCATGTGAGTGATCTTGGGTGGGAATCCTCCCCCAGTTGAGCCCTGTTGAGACCACAGCCCCTGCTTCACAGAGACCTTGAGGCAGAAGCACCCAGCTAAGTGATGCCTGAGGCTTGGCTCACAGAATTTGTGAGATGTTAAATATTTGTACTTTATAGGTGGCAGGTTTTGGAGTCATGTTGTCACAGAGGAACAGAAAGTAACACAGTCTACCATGTCCCAGGATCCAGCCCGATCACCCTCCTCTCTCTGCTCCTCTCTCCCCTCCTCTCTCTTCTTAGGCTCCCTCCAGCCACACTGGCCACATTTCTGACCTTCCCTGGTGAAACTCACTTCTTCACGTGAGTCTCTGCACCAGGGAACCTTCTCCCTGACACACTAACTGTTCCCAGACATAGGCAGGGGTGCTTACACTTGTCATTCTGGTCACAGCAAATGTCCCCTCAGGGAGGCCTTTCAGAACCTCCTAGCACAGTCTCTACCATCACAGATCTCACATCCAGAAGAGCATTACATGATTTCTCCTCCTTCCTCCCACTGAGATAAAGTGAGTCTATGAGGAAGGGCTGTCTGCTTTGGCTGAAGCAGAGGCAACTCCTTCCGGTTACACCAGGCACATGACTGTCTCTTCCAGGCCAAATTTTTCCCACTACAAGACCACTGTTTAAGGAAACCATCATTCCCTCTCTTTCACAGGTCTGGTTTCCCCAAGAACACAGTGGTCCCTGTACTGAATCACTAGCCCATAAATCCACAGCCAGAAGATGAGCACCAGGTTGAAACACCACCAGATCCTGAGTTCAGTTACTGCTGACACCCTCCCGTCAATGTTGTCATTCGATGGTAACTCCTGAGGGCACTTTTCTCCTGAGACCCACTCCCAGCCTGTCCTCGGCTTCTTAGAGTAACACTGAGATTTCCTCAGAGTGCTCCCAGCCTGGGCAAGGAATTTTCTGAAATGTTCTCTGTATTCATTTTCAAAGACGGTGGATATTGATAGAAGCCATTTGGGTGCATATATGCAGTAGTTTCTATGCAGATATTCTATTTTTCAGACACAGATAAAATAGTGTGGCTATTGAATGTATCAAGAAAATGGATAATTGATCAAATTTTTTCATGATGTGAAGTCTTTAGAGAGCAAAGATCATGGTTAAGAGCACAGACTATGGAGCCAACATCTTATGTCCAAATTCCAGCTCAATCCTTTACTAGATATTTGTATTGGCCAAGTTACTTACCTCGTGGGTGCCACAGTTTCTTCATCTCTCAGTTGGCAATAATGATAAGATACCTACTTTGTAAGTTTATGGAGAGTATTAAAGTAGTTAATGTTTGAAAAATGCTTGAAACACCAATTGTATTACAAGTGCTGTATCTATATATTATAAACAAAACTTAGAAATTCTTGTGACACTGTCTGTAATCCCCAGAGGGTGAGACTATTGCCTGGATGTATGTAGAAAGCACTCCATGACATATGATGAATAAATGAAGGAATGACATTGGCGAATGCATTACCAATGTCACCTATGTCACCCTACAGGCATTCCCAAGCTGAACCACATGCAGACATTCCTGCTCGGTCCTGCATCACGTTTCTTGGAGGCATCACTGGGGCTTCTTGGACCCTGGTAACCGTGCCCACTAAAGGCTCTTTTCTGTCAGCAAACCCCAGTCTTTGTCCAATTGCTTCAGCTCACAGGGTCTGCGCTCTGATCCTTGTCTTCACTCGAGGGAGAAGTGCCATCCCCAGAGCTGGGCACACGCAGAGCCTGAGCCTTGGAGAAAATGTTTCCCTGGCCCTGGAGCAGGTAGAAGAGCGCAGGGACAGAGTGGGATTTGGGAAAATCCTCCAGGTGTTGTCAGAAGGGATGGAGGCAGGGGATGTGTCAGCAAGGACTGGTCTGGTTGGTGGGCCTTGGTGGTTAAACAGTAGGGGGGGCTGGGAAGTTTTGTAGGTCCTAGAATAATACAATCAATATGACGGTCATGAAATCAGAATCAGCCTAATTAAGGCCCAATTAACCCAATGTCAGCTGTTCCCTGACTGACTCTCTAATCCAGTAGTGACTTATAATAAGGGTATTCATGTTCTATCATCTCCTTTTCATTGATTGGCTAGAGTAATTATTCCTTACATAGCCTGTGTATTTTTTTTAATTTAATTTAATTTATTTATTTTTCCCTCAAAGCCCCAGTAGATAGTTGTATGTCATAATTGCACATCCTTCTAGTTGCCGTATGTGGGACGCGGTCTCAGCATGGCCGGAGAAGTGGTGCGTTGGTGCGCACCCGGGATCCGAACCCGGGCCGCCAGCAGCGGAGCACGCGCACTTAACCGCTCAGCCACAGGGCCGGCCCGAGCCTGTGTATTTTTACATAGTAAAGAAAAAGTGAGTTTTAAAACAACCCTCCTTGGAAAAGTCTCCCTAACATATTGAATTAATAACAGAAGCCACGACAGGAAATTCACCACATATCTTGAGCTTTAGTCTCTGGTTTTAGATCTTCCTAACTGGTAAATTGCCTTGACTTCTGCCTTCTTTCTTGAGATTAGTTCACTCAGGACTAAGTAAGAGTGCAACCTCATAACATTTGAGAAGTGGTGGGACTCTAGGAAGAGGTTTGTTTCATTCTGTCAGTGTGTGTGTGTGTGTGTATGACAATTTTTGCTGCATCTTGCAGTGTGGGCCAGTGTAGACTCCTTTTCTAGGGAAAAAATTTCCCTAACCACTTTCTCTGGACTTTATTTTCACTGATGGCTTCACCGGCACTGTCCAATAGTAACATTAAGCACTCTATATTATGGAATTTAAATTTCTTTTTAGTAGCCACATTTTAAAAAATGAAAACAAACAGGTGAAACTAATTGTAATAGTATATTTTAACCCACTATAACCAAGATATTATCAATTGTGGGTGCAGTCTATACAAAACTTAATAATGAGAGAGTTTACATTGTTTTCCTGGGTTTCATAAATCCAGTGTGTACTTCCCACTTACAGCACAATCTCCACTTGTAAGTTGAGCTTTTTCAGACATACATTCTCTGTACTGAGATTTAATGTTCACAGTTGTCAAATAAGAGTCACTAGGAGTGGGGTGGATGATAATTTCACTACTGATTTAAACTCTAATGGAGCTATGAACACCAACTGGTCAATAGGTTAATCAAATGAATAGTCATATAGTACAGAAGAATGGTATGATTTGGGATTTAGAAAAAGACTGGGGACCGTGTGTCCTGACAGGGAGCACCAGGGATTTTGTTGTTGAGAGTGACAAGGACAAAAAGAGAATAAAGTCATACTCATAAGTGTCTAACAACATGGGGGAGAAGAAATGACCTGCCGTAGTCCTGAGTTTTGACCTCGAGCTTTCTGTTCTTGACCCAAATCTCTTTGATGATGTCCCAGGACACAGGTCAGATTAATCCCCACAGGGAGAGAGGGACGGTAGAAGTACAAGGCATCTGACATAATTGTCCTGGGAAAGCAGGCTTCATTTATCACTCTGATCCACATTCACAATTTATTTTTATAGGGTAAGAGGAAAAGAAGTATGATGGTCAAATCATCACAGAGGAAGCGACATGATTGTGGAAACCAATCCAACCCAAAGCCTGGTTTGAGCATCTCCATCCCTTTGAGGATGTCCAGTTACATATTCAAGAGGCCAGTTACTAGAATCACATCCTATCCTGGCAATGAGGTCAGATGCTATCAATGGGAGGAAACCTTGGAGCAGCCCCAACAACTCTGCTGGCAGAAGAGACTGCAAGGTCTGCAGGCCTGCAGAGTGCAGGAGACCTGTTAAGTCCTTTGGACCTTGCCAAAGCCCTGCTGAATCTTGCACCTAGTTGCACAGGTGCATCCCTGCCAGGTGTGCTCGCAGGTGGTCTGAACTCCAGTCCCATGCCCACCCCTGCCTGGTCTTCAGATTCAGCAGAGACGATCCCAGGAGCTGGTCTGTACATCCCACAGCTCCTTTGCAAACAACTTCTGGTGACTGAGGAGGATATCAGGAAACAGGAAGGGAAAGTGAAGACGGCAAGAGAGAGACTGGCGGTAGCACTGATGCAGACAGACTCGCTAGCGAGGCAGGGAGAGTGAGGGGCCAAGAAGGACGTCCCGACAAACACGATGAAGAAAAGACAAGACGGGGCAGATGACATGGAGGTCACACTACATGCATGCCTCTGCAGGGGTCCTGATGTCTTCCTGCTTTGAGCTCTTGAAACTTTAATATATACCAATACTTTTCTCTTCTTTGATTCCTGTGCATGACAGAGAAGATACAGACAGTGATCCTTCGGAGGTGAGAGATTGGGTTTCAGGTGAGGAGAGAAAGGAGATCTTTCCTTCTCATCTTGTTCTCTCATTTTCCTTTCCTGAGTGTTATGCATTTGTATTTTAAGATCAACAGAGAGTTATCGCAGTCAAGGGATTCTTTAGAGTTTTGCCCTCACAGTCACAGAGAAAACATACCTAGTCCAAATGGATTGTCCTTTTTGTGTAATATTGCAATAGATTCCAACATAATATTTCACTAAAGAGCTGTTATATCTGTCTTCTCAAAAAAGACACCTACTTCTGGGTCTCTATTTTTCTGGTATTTGTTGCATGTTGAATCACAGTTGCATATAATGAAATACTGGATTGTCCCTTTTTTTAGATTTATATGTGTTGGAAATTTGATTCATGAAAATTGATATGCCATTGTGGTATCATGCTGTCAGGAGAACGACTGTTTTCAGCATCACAAGTCTCACAATAAGCCAGTGTGTTGGGATTTGTCTATTTGCCTGATCGAGTATGTTGCACTCTTCAAATCCTCTTTATCATTACTTACTTTTGTCCCACAGATTTATCAGTTTCTGAGAGCAATGTGTTAAACAATAATAGAGTATCATAGTATTTATATCTTCCCTAAGAAATGAGTTATTTTTTAGCTAAATCTTCTCTCCTCTATTCTTCCATGTGGTAACCATCTGGAATTTTGGTTCGAATGTGTTTTTAACGTCTTGTTTTAAAACTAATACTAAATTAGACAGACTGTTTTTTCCTTTCCTCGGGACTCCTGTTATGTTTTCCTGGGTTCACATTTCTTCTTCCTGATGTACATTCTTTACCGGTTCTTTCACTGCAGGCCTGTGGGAGGTCAAGTTTGAGTCTGTTTGTAGGTCAGATAACGTCTTTCTTTCTTTAACATATAGTTTGAATAGGTGTTTAATTTAGCTTTGTAGTAATTTTTTTCCTTCTTTGTCAAGTTATTTAATATTTCTGAACCTCCATATCTTTAGCTTAAAATGGGAATAAAACCCTAAAAATGGTGACTGTAACTGAGATAATACATGCAGATCTTGTCAATCATGTTGCTTAGCAGAAATTAAATAGTCAATAATGATAACTATTATTAATCATTATCATGATATTATTATAATAATTTAATATATCATAATAATATATTAATGTATAATAATAATGTACAGTGTATAATGTATGATGTATGCAATGTAATAATAATACATTAATATTATTAATCATTATAATCTTCAGAGTGTGCATTCTCAGAGAATCACTGCTTAAGATTGAGAATGTGAAGCTCACACACAAGAAGTCTGAGAGAGTGGCATGACTGTGACTTTAATTCTCAGCCCTTGGGTGTCTTCAGCTGTGGTCGTCTGCACAGTGTGCACAGATACTGTAATCTGTTCCCACAGACCCACTGCAGGACAGCGCAGCCTGCCTCACGCCTGGGCTGCTCTGGGCTGCTTGTCGGGGAGCCTCTGCTGTGAGGCTAGTTGGACTCTGTACAGAGAAAGATGAAAAAAGACTCTTTCTTTTCCCTCAGATTTCTCCCCCCGAGTTTTATTCACTTTTACATCCAGAGCAGATACTCTCTTCCCAGAGCCTTGGTGTTACTCTGGGATTCAGGGTCTCCAGACACCTAGTCATTTCAGCTCCCAAGGCCCAAGGTGACTGCAGAGTCATGTCTCACCCACTCCTCCCATCTTGGCCTGTTTCCCGTCATGGAGGACCCATGAGTGGGGAGAGGAGCCATCGAGGGAGATTGATCTGGAAGCCCTGGTGAATCTGAGCTTCAGAGAATGAAGCAGAAAAGGGGAACCTGAGACTGCCAGGGCATCAGTGGGGGAGGAATATGGAGGAACCGAGAGGGGTGTGATGACTGCACAGAGTCAAGGGGAGGGATGTTCCAAAGTTTCCTAAGACGGGAAACCTTGCACTGAAGTGGGGATTCAATTTTACATGATGGCAATGTCTGTGCTGGTTTCACCAATTCTGGTGTCCCTGAGGGATGAACTGGTGTGACACCACAGGACAGAAGTTGCAGTCACTTTCAGGACTTAAGGAAGGTGAAACCTTTCAGCTTAGTCCCTTGCGAGCCAGTCAGGGGCCAAGTCTAGAAAGGCTCGGAGCCTGTGTCCGTCCAATGTGGTTTCGTTCTGTTCCAGCCAAGCTCCTCTGGACCCCAGCTGGGAAAATGGGACCTCAGATCTAGTCAGATCTAGTCATCACAGCTTCCGTAGGTCGCCATGAGGCAGGTAATAGCCCAGGCATCGTCACTGGACCTCATAGTCGTCCTCCTTCTTCCGCTGGCAGACAGTGACTTGTGAGGTGGGGAGAGCGCATCAGAATGGTCCAGTCAGCTGCCCAGTATGGGAGACTCCAGGGGAAGGAGATGCCAAAGCCACAGAGACCTGATGCCTCCTGTGTCTCCCTCTTCCTTTTGTCCACTTAATTTTCACCCTCAGTCCTTCTTTTCCTTTCCTTTTCCCTCTTTCGGCTCTCTCTCCCTCTCTTTCCCCTACATGTTCTAGCTTAATTGAGGTATTAATGACATACAGTAAATAAACTGCGTACATTCAAAGTGAACAATTTGATACATTTTGATTATAACTTATTGAACCATCACCACAATCAAGAAAAGGAACTCCCATCCTCCCCAAATTTCCTCATGGTCATTTTAATTCCTCCTTCCCTGCAGTTTGCAAACACATTCTCATTCCCAGGCAACCAGTGATCTGGTATATGTTCCTATCGATTTTCCTGTATTTTCCAAGAATTTTTATAAATGGGATCATATACTATGTACTCATTTTTTACTGGCTTCTTTCACTCAGCATAATTATTTTGACATTTATGCTTGTCATTGCATGTACTATGAATTCATTCCTATCCCCAACTCTTCCCTGGCAGCACTGTGCACATGCCCGAGCACATCCCATGTTGGTGTGAGAGCCAATAGTAATGCTGCATCCCCAAAAGTAGGAATGTGCCTTGGTTCAACTCTGGGAGGGGTTGGCGGCAGCCCTGGACCGGCACATGAATGCTTTCCTGGATGGTTCGAAAGTGCACCATGCCACTGCAGTCCCAATGATTGGCCAATGCTCAGAAACCATGAAGAAGCCCCACCCACCAAGCACAGAGGCTGGCATGAGCATAAGAAAAGGCAGCAGCAGATATACACGCACATGCAAATGCTTTCCCAGATGGCACAAATACCCAAAGTAGTGCTGCAGTCTCACAACTGGGTACATGCCTTGGTGTGGCGGGAGCTCTGAGCCCAGTGTGAATGCTTTTCCAGCGGGTTGGAACACCCACTGTACCCACACAACTTCCAGCATATGGGGGGGGTCAGAAACACAGCTCATGCTTCCCCCCCAGTGGTAGCAGGTGGAATCTGCGACCTGATACTACCACAAATACGCAGGCAAAAGATTAGTTCATCAAACACCATAAGAAACTACAGTAACAATTCAGAGCAGAAGGAAATGACAAATCTCCAGAAACCAACCTTGAAGCCACAGAAATTTACAACCTAAATGACAGAGAATTCAAAATAACTGTCATAAAGAAACTCACCAAGTTACAAGAATATTCAGACAGTTCGATGAACTCAGGAATAAAATTAATGAGGAAAAGGAATACTTCATCAAAGAGACTGATATTATTTTAAAAAAAAACAAGCAGAAATTCTGGATATGAAGAACATAATTAATGAGATAAAAAAGAATCTAGAAGCCTTAAAAAATAGAGCTGATATTATGGATGAAAGAATTAATGATTTAGAGGATAGAAATATAGAAATGCTTCCAGTGGAGGAGGAGAGAGAACTCAGATTTTTAAAAAATGAAGGAATTCTTGGAGAAATATATGACTCAATTATAAAAAGCAACATAAGAATTATACGTATTCCAGAGGGAGAAAGGAGCAGAGAGCTTGTTCAAAGAAATAATAGCTGAGAACTTCCCAAACCTGGGGAAGAACCAGACTTACAAATACATGAAGCCAACAGAACGCCTAATTACATCAATGCTAAAAGACCTTCTCCAAAGCTTATAACAGTAAAATTGGCAAAAGCCAATGACAAAGAAAAAATATTAAGGGAAGCAAGACAGAAGAAAATAACCTACAAAGGAACCCCTATCAGGCTTTACATATTTTTTTTTAATTAATTAATTTATTTTTTTAATTTTTTGTTTATTGCAGTAACATTGGTTTATAACATTGTAAAAATTTCAGGTGTACATCATTGTACTTCTATTTCTGCATGGACCACCTCATGTTCACCACCAAAATACGGGACGGATACATAGGGACAGAGATTGGATTGGTGGTTCCCTATCAGGCTTTAGCGTATTTCTTGGCAGAAACTTTACAGGCTAGGAGAGAATGGAATGATATATTAAAAATACTGAAAGACAAAAACTTTCAGCCAAGAATACTCTATCCAGTGAAATGATCCTTATGATACAATGGAGAAATCAACGTTTTCCCAGATAAACAAAGGCTGAGGGAGTTCATCACCACTAGATCTCCCATACAAGCAATGATCAAGAACGCCCTCATACCTGAAACAAAAAGAAGGCAAATGTCTACAAAGCTTTGAGCAAAGAGATAAATAGACAAAATCAGAAAGCTACAGCTCTGTTTCACAACAGGCTAGCAAATACTTAATTATAACTTCAAAGAAGAAGGGAAGGAAAGCATCAAAAGTAACTATAAACACTTGACCTTAGTCACAAACGCACAACACAAAAATGAATAACTAGTGACAACAATAACTCAGAAGGAGAAGAGGAAAGGGATGGAACCTGCTTACGCTAATGGAGATAAGAGGCTATCAGAAGATGGACTATCTCATCTATGAGATCTTCATACAAACCTCACAGTAACCAGCAAACAAAAAATCAGAGCAGAGCCATAGATCATAAAAAAAGAGAAATCCTCCACAGAAAACCCCCAAAATGAAATGATAGTCAGAAACACAAAGGAAGAGAAACAATGGAAATATAGATTAGGTGGGATTAAGCCTTCATGTATCAATAATCACTCTAAATGTAAATCGATTGAATTCTCCAATCAACAGACACAGAGAGGTGGGGTGGATTAGAAAACAAGACCCAACAATATGCTGCCTCCAGGAAACACATCTCAGCTCTAAAGACAAACAGACTCAGAATGAAGGGATGGGAGACAATACTGCAAGCAAATGGCAAATAAAAGAAAGTAGGTGGTGCCATACTTATATCAGACAAAGCAGACTTCAAGATAAAAAAGACTATGAGAGACAAAGAGGGGCAGTATATAATGATAAAGGGGACTTTCCACCAAGAGGATGTAACACTTATAAAGATATATGCACCTAACACAGCAGCACAAAAGAATACAAAGCAACTATTAATAGACGTAAAGGGAGAAATTAACAGCAACACAGTAATAGCAGGGGACCTGAACACCCCACTTACATCCATGGATAGATCATGCAGAGAAAGGCAACAAGTAAATAGTGGAATTAAATGAAACATATGATCAGATGAACTTAATCCGTATATAGAGAGCATACCCTAACAAAACAGCAGAATACACATTCTTCTTAAGTGCACATGGAACATTCTCAAAGATACACCATATGTTGTGAAACAAGGCAAGCCTGAATAAATTTAAGATTGAAATCATATCAAGCTTCTTTTCTGACTGCAATGCTATGACACTAGAAATCAACTACAAGAAAAAAGATGGGGAAGTCACAAAAATGTGGAGACTAAAGAACACACGACTGAAGAACCATTGGATCAATGAACAAATCAAAGGAGAAATCAAAAAATACCTGAAGACAAATGAAAATGAAAAGACAACAAAACAACTCTTATGGGATGCAGCAAAAGCAGTTCTAAGAAGGAAATTCATAGCAATACAAGCGCACCTCAACAAACAAGAAAAATACCAAATAAGTAACCTTAAACTACACCTAATAGAACCAGAAAATGAAGAACAAATGAAGCCCAAAGTCAGCAGAATGAGGGAAATAATAAAAATTAGAGCAGAAATAAATGAAATAGAGACTAAAAAAACAGTAGAAAGGATCAATGAAACAAAGAGCTGGTTCTTTGAGAAGATAAACAAAACTGACAGACCCTTAGCCAGACTCACTAAGAAAAAACGAGAGAAGTCTCAAAGACATAAAATTAGAAATGAAAGAGGAGAAATTACAACAGATACCACAGAAATCCAAAGGACAATAAGAGAATACACTGAACAACTTACATGCCACCAAATTGGATAACCTAAAAGAAATAGATAAATTCTTAGATTCATACAACCTCCCAAAACTGAATCAAGAAGAAATAGAGAAAATGAACAGACCAATCACAAGTAAAGAGATCAAAATGGTCATCAAAAACCTCCCAAAAAACAAAAGTCCAGGACCAGATGGCTTCTTTGGAGAACTCTACCAAATATTCAAACAAGATTTAATACCTACGCTTCTCAAACTATTCCAAACAGTTGAAGAAGACGGAACACTTCCTAATTCATTCTATGAGGCCAACATCACCCTGACAGCGAAAGCAGACAAGGACAGCACAAAGAAGGAAAATTACAGGCCAATATCGCTGATGAACACAGATGCAAAAATCATCAACTAAATATCAGCAAATCGAACACAGCAATATATGAAAAGGATCATATACCATGATCAAGTGGAATTTATACCAAGGATGCAGGGATAGTTCAACATCCGCAAATCAATCAATGTGATACACCACATTAACAAAATGAGGAATAAAAATCACATGATCCTCTCCATAGATGCAGAGAAAGCATTTGACAAGATCCAACATCCATTTATGATAAAAACTCTCAATAAAACAGATATAGAAGGAAAGTACCCCAACACAATAATGGTCATATATCACAAACCCACAGCCAACATCATCCTTCATGGTGAAAAACTTAACGCCATTCCTCTGAGAACAGGAAGAAGACAAAGGTGCTCACTCTCGCCACTCCCATTCAACGTAGTACTGGAGGATTTGGCCAGAGCAATGAGGCTGGAAAAAGAAATAAAAGGAATCCAAATTGGAAAGTAAGAAATGAAACTCTTGCTGTTTGCAGACGACATGATTGTAAATATAGAAAACCCTAAACAATCCATCAGAAAACTATTAGAAGTAATCAAGTACAGCAAAGTTACAGCGTACAAAATCAACTTACAAAAATCAGTTGCATTTCTATACTCTAATAATGAACTAACAGAAAGAGAACTCAAGAATACAATCTTATTTACAATTGCAACATTAAAAAAAAGTGTCTAGGGATAAATTTAACCAAAGAGGTTAAAGAACTATACAATGAAAACTATAAGACATTATTGAAAGAAATCAATGATGACCTAAAGTAATGGGAAGATATTCCATGCACATGGGTTGGAAGAATAAACACAGTTAAAAGGTCCACATTACCTAAAGTAATCTATAGATTCAATGCAATCCCAATCAGAATCCCAATGACATTCTTCATAGAAACAGAACACAGAATCCTAAAATATATATGGAATAACAAAAGACCTCAAATAGCCAAAGCAATCCTGAGAAGAAAGAACAAAGCTGGAGGCATCACAATCCTATCTTGAAAATATATTACACAGCTATAATAATCAAAATGGCATGGTACTGGCACAAAAACAGACTCATAGATCAATGGAGCAGAACTGAAAGCCCAGAAAGAAAACCACACATCTGTGGTCAGTTAATCTCTGACAAAGGAGCCAAGATCATACAATGGAGAAAGGAAAGTCTCTTCAATAAATGCTGTTGGGAAAACTGGACAGCCACATGCAAAAGAATGAAAGTAGATCATTATCTTCCACCATACACAAAAATTAACTCAAAATGGATAAAAGACTTGAATCTAAGACCTGAAACCATAAAACTCCTAGAAGAAAATATATGCAGTACAGTCTTTGACATCGGTCTTAGCAGCATCATTTCTAATACCATGTCTACTCAGGCAAGGGAAACAAAAGGAAAAATATATAAATGGGACTACATGAGACTAAAAGGCTTCTGCAAGGCAAAGGAAACGATGAACAAAACAAAAAGACAACCCACCAACTGGGAGAAAATATTTGCAAATCATATATCTGACAAGGGGTTAATCTGCAAAATATATAAACAACTCATACAACCCAACAACAAAAAACAGACAATCCAATCTAAAAATGGGCAGAGGATATGAACAGACATTTTTCCAAAGAAGATATACAGAAGGCCAACAGACACATGAAAAGATGTATAACATCACTAATTATTAGGGATATTCAAATCAAAACTACAATGACAGATCACCTTACACCTGTCAGAATGGCTATAATTCCCAAGACAAAAAATAACAAATGTTGGAGAGGATAAGGAGAAAAGGGCACCCTCACACACTGCTGGTGGGAATGCAAACTGGTGCAGCCACCAGGGAAAACAGTATGGAGATTTCTCAAAAAATTAAAAATAGAAATATCATACCTTCCAGCTATCCCACTACTGGGTATTTATCCAAAGAACATGAAATCAACAATTCAAAGAGATTTATGCACCCCTGTGTTCACTGCAGCATTATTCACAATAGCCAAGACATGGAAGCAACCTAAGTGCCCTGCTACAGATGAATGGATAAAGAAGATGTGGTATGTATTATATACAATGGAATACTACTCAGCCAGAAAAAAAGACAAGATCGTCCTGTTTGCAACAACCTGGATGGACCTTGAGGGTATGATGTTAAATGAAATAAGCCAAAGACAAATATGCATGATTTCACTCATATGTAGAAGATAAACAAACACAGGGATAAAGAGAACAGATTAGTGGTTACCAGAGAGGAACGGGGCTGGGGGTTGAGTGAAAGAGTTAAAGGGGCACATATGCATGGTGATGGATAAAAGTTGGACTATTGGTGGTGAGCACGATGCAGTCTATACAGAAATTCACAAATGATAATGAACACCCAAAATTACACAATGTTATAACCCTTTATAATTTAAATAAAATAATTAAAAAAGAAAAAAAATAATTCATTCCTTTTAATGGTTGAATAGTATTCCATTGTGGGGATATACCACACTTTGTGTATCCGTTCACCAGCAGATGGACATTTGGGTTGTTTTCCGTTTTTGTCTACTATAAATAGGTTGTTATCAACATGTGTGTACAAGTCTGTGTATAGTCATATGTGTTTATTTCCCTTGGATGGATTCCTAGGAGAGGAATGGCTGGGTAGATGTATGTAATTATTAAAGACACATCCAAGCTATTTTTCACCAGCACTCGATGAGAGTTTCAGCGACTTGACATCTTCAACAACACTTGCTATAGTCAGTCTTTTTAATTTTAGCCATTTTCAAGTGTGGTGGAATCTCATGATGACTGTCACTTACATTTCCCCAATGACTCATGTTGTGAAGGAGAAGGCAAGCCACACACAGACTGGGAGAAAACATCTGCAAAACATATCCCTAGAAAAGGATGTGTATTTATAATATATAAAGAGCTCTTACAACCCAATAGTAAGAAGACAAGCAACACGTCATGGCTTACCAGGACACAGCAGATCAGGCCTGTGATGAGCACCAGGAGGCCCGCCAAGCAGATGAGGATGAGGGCCCAGAAGGGGAGGTCTGCGGAGACAAGTGGTGGGGTGAGCCACCTCCTGTCATCGCCCCAGGGCTCCTGCTGGGAGCCTTACCATCCCCAAGGACATTCTTTCCGTCCAGGGTAAAGTTCTGCAGCTGGGTACCATTCTGGTCAGCTGCAGGAATTCCTCATAGATGGCAACTCTGTCCAGTCTCTGTGCCAAGGCGGCTGGGTACACAGTGAGTCCACTGCAGTGTGGTTACCATGGGGGACCAACCTGGAAGGACACAAGGGATGAACAAGTGTGTCTGGAATTCTACCCTGATTCTAGATTCCCTGCTTCTGGGTCCTGTCCAAGAGAACAAGAGAACTTTCTGCAATAATGTAAACATTTGTCTGCACTACCAAATATACTCATTATTAGCCCCATGTTGTTATCAAGCACTTAAAATGTGGCTAGCGTGTGTGAGTGAGGAATTGAATTTCTCATGTAATTTAATTTAAAGTAATTAATTTATAAATAAATAACCACAGGGAGAACTTTTTTGAAACTTTGGAGTAAGGACTTCTGCAAATGCCTAAAAACAATGAGAACACTGGTAAAAATGGTCGAAATCAACTTTTCAGAAGTCTAGAAATTAATCAAAGGCTTGTATGAATCTGAGGAGGGTTTAGTGAAGAAACATGGTGGAATCTTGATAAACAGAGCAAACTTTGTGGCATTATAACTTGTACTATTCCCATCGTGGTCTCACAATATCCTCCATAATTTTGAAAACCATCAGTCTCAGAACCATGGTAGCTGAGACAACCAGCAGCCCAGCAGCCATAATGGGTTCGGAGCTCTGAAAAGACCCATCCCCACTGAACTGTCACTAGCTGACCTGCCTGGCAGCTCCCTAAAAAAGCACCATGTTCAGGGCTTGTCTTACTTGACTCAGAGCTTGCCCAGGGAGGAAAGTCTGTCCCCAGGGCACTTGCTAAAAACAATCAGGGCTAATTGTTTTCTATTGTAGCTGCCTGAGGGAGTGATAGCAGCTGAGGCAGGCAAGAGGTGAGCCAAAAACTTAGAAGAAAAATTGGGGGAATGAGATGTCCACAGGGGGCTTTGAAAAGCTCCAGTGTGTTTGTGGGCATCTAGAAGGCCACAAGGGCTCAGGGATGTGGCACGCCCAGGACAGACTTGAGAATGTCTTAATCTCTCACCTCTAGTTGAAGGGTTGGCTTAATATCTGAAAACTTAATTATGTAATACACCATATTAATAGAATAAGGGCCAATACCACGTAACCTCAACCACATATACAGAAAAGAATTTCACAAAATACAACATCCTTCATGACTAAAAAAGAAAACACTCAACAAATTAGGAATAGAAAAATACTTTCTCAACTTATAAACAGCATCGATGAAAAACTCACGGCTAACACCATATTTAATGGTGAAAGACTGACAATTTCCCCCTAAGACCAGGGACAAGACAATGATGTCTGCCCTCATCTCCTATGTTAATCACAGGTACTAGAGGTTCTAATGAGGGCAATTAGGCAAGAAAAAGGAATAAAAGGAACCCAGATTTGAAGGGAAGAGGTAAAACTATTTGTTTTGCAGATGAGAAGATACTGTATATAGAAAATCCTAAAAAATACACCCACACACAAACACAATATGTGAATCGTATCCCAATAGGTGTATAAAAAATTTAAATTGCCCCATGTGGTTAGTGGCTCCACTATTGGAGAGCACAGTTAGACTGCTGATATTTGGTGAAAGTCTCCAGAAGAGGAGGAGGAGGAGGAGGATGCTGGAGGTTGGTGGCCCCAAATGTTAATGCTTTTCCCATCCCACAAAAACCTATGGAAGGAGATGGTAAGATTAGCTGACAGGGATGTGGGGGAGAATGGGCACCATGTCAGTGACTTCCAGATCAAGGATGTGTCACGGGAGCTCAGAGCCATCAGCCACCAGCTCAGCCAATGCTTCCAATCTCCTCAACCTACATCAAGTTGGTGACCAGGCAGGAGTGGAATATGTCTCACAGCTGGCTGCATCTGTAGAGCTTGGTGACCTAGAACAAACGCGAGGGAGAGTGGGTGAGATGGAGGTCTCCTGGGGATGCAGGGGGCCACTGGAGCCAGTGAAAGATCACAGACCTTGGGGCAAGGGAGACCTGACTTCAAATCCTGGCTCTGCCCCTAACTCACTGTGTGACCTTTGGCACAATACTCCTCTTTCTGAGCTTCAGTTTACCCATGTGAGAAATGGGGAAGGCAGCTAAGGAATCACCTCTGGACACTGAGAGAACCCAGGCACGCAGGGAAAGTGAAGGATTGAAACAATAATGTAACAGACGTAAGTCAGACGGAGGAATGAGGGTGCCCTCAGGGCGAGGAGAGACGGGACAGGGGAGACCCACCTGGTCCTGGGTGTCCCTCAGCAGGGCGGTGTACTCCGAGGATGTGGGCTCCGGGTTGCTGAGGTTCCAGGTGATGCTGCGGAAATGCAGCTGGTGTTCTCTCTGCATGCATAAACTCTGGGCTGCAGAGCCTGGAGCCACCGAGAGGAAGAGCAGACACGTGGAGACTGTCAGCTCCCAGCACAGAGGCATGATGGCCCACGGGGTCAGGGTGGTAGGTGCAGACGGCGTCCACACTGGTGGCTGCCCCATCCTTCTCAGGCCTGGGGAGAGAGGGATGTGGGGACTCTAGAGAGAGGTCCTGAAACCTCTGGGGGTGGGGGCCAGAACAGGAAGGAGGAAATGGGAGGACAGTGGGGAGACTGAGAGACGGGTGGTCACAAAAGTGGTCATTAGGGGCAAATGCTCAGGGGAGGGTCTTACCTGAGGGAGACCAGTCTGCAACTCAAGGAGAAGAGGCCCAGGCTGCTCTTCTTGAGCAAGGATCCAGCTGGGGAGGAAGGAGGAGGAGGATGAGCAGGAGGGACAGGGGTTAGGGGAGGGGCTGGGTGGAATTTAACCCACCAGGAGCTGCTGGGACCAGGGTCTCACCAGGCTCTGCAGGACCCTCTCAGGGGAGTTGAACGTGGCTGAGCCGTTGCTCATGTCTGATGAATACCGGAGGGTGGAGATGGTGACGTTGACTGTGAGGGTCTTCAGGTTGTGCCCCAAAGCTGCAAGACGAGAGGGAGAGCGATGGCCATCACTGAAATCTGGCCTGAGACCAGACCAGAGTCCTGCACTCATTTTAATCTGTCGCCTTCTCTCCCAGTGGCACCACCACCCACTCGTGTGGTCACCCAAGTCAGAATCACTGTATCTGCTCAGCTCCTCCTCCCCCCCAGTAACACCAATTCCACATGCAGAATGGTCCTCACAAACACTCCTTCTCTCCACCCCTGTCCTAGCTCAGGTCTTATCTTCCTTCACCTGGACCAACACCCCAGCAGGCTCACTAGATACCTTGTTTAAAGGACGTGCTCTACATTGAACACTAGAAGAATTTTTACAAAATGAAAATCTCACTAGGGCTACCACTGCTCTAGTACCACCTATGGCTCCCTATGCCCTTCAGCATTAAGTTCAAGCTTCTTGTCGTGGCACTTAAGGCCTTTCCCAATTTGGCTGCTGTGGAACTTTCAGTCTCACTTTATCCATCTACTGTGAGTTAAGCTTTATGCTTCATGCAAACCACATTCCTCTCAATTGTCCCCACATACCATGTTGTTTCTGGCCACTGAGCCTTTGCTCATGGAATCCCCTCTGCCAGGAAATCTCTTCATCCTCTATTTGCCTGGATCCCTCCTACTCATTCTTAAAGACTCCATTCTGGTGAAACTTTCTCTAGCAAGCTCTTCCCCTCCAAATTATGCCAGGTGCCTCCTCCCCAAAACATCCCACACAGTGTTATAATGGTGTGTTAATTTCACAAGACTAGGGGCTCTCTGAGGGCTGGCCTCAGACTGAATCGTTGGTATAATCTTTGTGATCAGCATGATTGCCCTCAAACCAGAATCTCACACTGTGGCTTCCCAGCTCCTGGGTCACAATTGGCTGGTGGAGGTGTGGGGCTGGAGCGCTTCTCTTGGGCAGGAAAAGGGGCCCCCAGATACCTGTGGTGGCTTCTGGGGGCACAGGTGATGATCAAGTATGCAGGGACGTGGTGGCTGACTCAGGAGCTGTGGAGAGGGCTGTCATCAGGGAGGGACAGAGCCCCCCCCAGAGTGGGAGGAGTCCCCAGGCTCACACGGTCTCCAGCAGTGACTGTCCCAGGACCACCATTCACAGGTGAAGCATAAATGAGAGTGAGGGGAGGGGTGACTGTGTGAGCAGAGGGATGAGCAAGCCTGTGGATGAGATGAGCCCAAGAGAGAGAGATGGGTGAAGAAGAGAGACTGAACACAGAGGACAGACAGATGGACGGGCAGAAAAATGGAGAGATGGATGGGATATCTGGAAAAGGAGGACCAAGGGCGGGGCTTTAGCAAAATGAAAGTGAAAACCACGTGGGGTCAGAATGTGGTGGAGAACATGTCTGTGTTTAAGGCTTTCTCACCCTGGGCTGGGACTCTCCACCAGAACCCGGGAGGGAGAGAAGGGATGAGTTAGGGCCCTTCCAGGTGCTCCCTCACCACGGATAGTGGGTAAAGGAGAACCACTGCTGCCCAACCCCAAATGCGGACGGGACCCAGGAGATCAGGGCCAGGAATGCTCACTGGTGGTAGTCGGGGCTGCAGCTCCATAGGTGTAATCTGTGGAGAGAAGGCGAGAGGAGCTGAGCAAGAGTGGGGGTGAACATAAAGGATTAAGGGAGAGGGAGGATGTAGGGAGCTTTGTGGGGAAAGCAGAGGGGAAAGCAGAGGGGAAGAGGGGAGGGGTGTTCAGGGGGGAGGCAACGAGATGGAAGGTGGCTGGACCCAGTGATCACACAGTGATGAGAAGACTGATCCCAGACCAGGAGCATAGAGAGATGGATCATAGCTCACTTTAGAGCAACGGAGGCAACACAGAACTCTGACAGGGAGAGAGAGTGTGGCTGTAGCACAGCCCCTCACCACTGACGTAGAGGCTGTCCCCGTCCAGGGTGAGGGAGCCCAGGTGGGTGACGCCCTGAGTCTCATGGCGCGGCTCCCAGTAGAGTCACTCTCTGTCCAGCCCAGGACCAGCGGGGGTCAGAGTGGAAGGTGCAGATGATGTCCACCCCAGTGGCTGCCCCACCCTTCTCAAGCCTGGGGGAGGGAGAACCTGGGGACATGGAATACTGAGCAGGGGTCCTTCTGGGTGTGGAAAGCGAGAGAGGGGAAGGGAGGAGGCTGAGGGAGAGGCTGAAGGGGCTGCTCTGATGTCTGGAGAGGCTCTCCTCCGTGTCTCCCGTCTGAGACAACCCCCTCACAAGTAAGGCCTGAGTTCCTTTAGGATGTGGAGGGGGGCCTGTGAGTGACAAAGAGGGGTGAACACACAGACCTGGGTGAGGGGGCGCCTGCAGGTCTGCACGGACAGCAGCGAGGAGCACAGTCAGTGCCCTCTGCCATCTGACACATGCAGGCAAGAAAGTACCGTTACGTTCTCTCAGTTCCACACTCCAAGGTCTTTTCTTTCTATTTCTTTCCTAGTCCACAGCCATCACCCAGGCCTAGGGAACAATCGCCTCACTCATAATCTTCTTCCCAACACCTCCTACCTGCCTCTTAAGTCTTCATTCTTAACTCTCAAGTCCATTTTAACCCACGTGCTTAGAGCAAATGCCAATCACATCACCCATCTGCTCGCATCTCTCCAGAGTCTTTCCACTGGTCTTTGAACAGAGTCCCAAGTCATGCCTGACTTGGTCCAGCCTGTCCCCCTCGCCGGTGTGGCTCACACCCCTCCCCCTGTGTTCACTTGGCTCAGCCATCCCTCTTCTCAGTTCATGGACACACCTGGCTCTCTGCTTCAGGGATGTCCTCATGCGGGTCTCTCTGCCTGAAACGCTCTCTTGAACACACTCCCACACTCTCACTCCAGTCTAACCCTCCAATTAGCTAAATCCAGTCTCAACTATAGCTCTCAAGCTAAATATCAGTCCTTCTCAAGAGGGCATCCCTGCCCCCTCAGGTTGATTCCTCTTTTGCCAAACTCCTAGATCACTCTCATCATTAAATGTCTAAAATCCAAATTCCCAAATACAATATAAATTCCATGGAGGTGGGACAAGATCTCTCTGGTTCTCCAGGTCCCCGTGCATGTGGCCCAGGGGCTGGCTCATGAGATGAGGAACCATCCTGGTTTGAACGCTAAATGTCCTGTGTCCTGGAAAACCCCTCCATCCTGAACAAACGAGGATGGTGGGTCACCATAAATTGTGCTCTCAAAGAATATCTATTGCATGACAAGCACACATTCCCCTCAAGAACATCCCAGGAAAGCTAGAATGAAAAAGGTGCACACATGTATAACACAACTAGTAGAAGCCAACAATTAAATATAAAATTACTTAACCTGATTCTCTGCAATGTGAATCACCACACTGTTATTTCAGAAAAGTTTCAAGAAACAAAGTTAATTCCCTTTAGAAGGCGAGGGGGAGAGGACAGTCTTTTGGAGATTAGTGCCCTACCCTTCTATCTACCACGTATTGCTTAATATTCCTCCAAATGATGTGAAATCTCATAAACAACAACAAAGTGCTCAAAATAAATCTGGCTGCTGCTCAATTCAATTTTAAATTTCTGTTACTAATATAAAGAAGTTCAAATCATCTTTTTCCCCAGATGTCCATAAGATTTTGAATCTTTGTGGAGGATTTATAGGGCTTTAGAAGTCAAATTGAATGGGTCTGAGGAATGTTGCTGAGCATCCCTGCTAATATTTAATGAGATGTCTTGTAATACTACACATACATGTAAAACATTTATATATTTATGTTATATATAAAATCCTGACTTTTGAGTATTATGGAAGGCATATAAATCTATATTTCTGTACTGTTACACATATTTGCAGTTATTTACATGTTTGTTTAACATGTACTTATTGGCATATAACTGTATTTACTGAAATATTTACCACACAGAACCACACACAGCTTACCATCTTTCCCTTGAATATAATCCATCAAACATCAATAATTTTTCTCATGATACCCTCACTCTCAGTGACTCCTTGTGCTGACAACCCGAGCCCAGGAAAGCCCACCAGCAGGTCTTCTGCACAGTGGAGGCTGCCGGAACCTGTTGGTACCAGGTCCACACGGTACTCACCTGGTCACACAGAAATCCACGGATCAGCGAGGACAGGTGGACCCTGAGCCTGGTTTCACCTCAAACTTGAGCTCCATGGATGCTTTTCTTGGCTGAGGGGGAAAAAAAAGCACAAAGATTGCTTTTGAGTCCTTTTATAGGGTGTAATACAGCTGATGGACGGAAAGGCCTCCCCATTCACTTTTCTTTTTTGTATTTACTGATTTAACTGTAACTGTTGGCTGAGACTGGATTTTCCCGATTCCTATACAGCCACCTGCTCCCCAAGATGGGAGAAAGCAGCTTCGTGCTATGTGCACTTGAGTCGCTCAACTCACTTGGCTGGACAGAGACTTTTTGGTGACCCCGGGCCCTTTAAACAAGCTTGTCATTTAGGGACCCTGTAAGTGACTCGCTGACTTGTAAACAATTCCCACACTTCATTCAGGGCTCGGGAGATTTTCAGGCCCTGGAGCAGGTCTCCCAACCTCGGCACCACTGACATTTGGGGCCGGATGATTCTCTGTCGGGCCGTCCCGGGCCCTGGAGGACGCTGAGCAGCATCCTTGCCTCCCCCTCTAGATGCCAGGAGCGCCCCCATTAGTAACAACCTAAACACCGCCTCCAGACGCGGATAAGCCCCCTGGGGACAAAACCACACGGAGGACGGTGACGGGGACTCTGAGGAGGGGACGGCGGCGCCCGGAGCCGGGAGGAACAGCAGCCTCGGGCGCCCTGAGCGAACAGCCCGGGGGAAACGGGGCTCCGGGGGGACGGGGGGACGCCGGGCCCTGACCCGGCTGCCCGCGGCCCAGGCCCCTCCCTGGACCCGGACCGGAGCCGGGACCGCCCGCCGCTCACCGCGCCTCGCCCATTCGGCCGGACGTCCGAGTCGAGAAGACCAGACACACCGCGCAGACCGCCCGCTCCATCCACGGCGCCGCCCGCGCTTCCGCTTCCGGTCTCGGGCGGGCGTTCGGGGAGGACGGACGTTTGGGGGCTCCGGGTTGAGGCGGCGGGCGGTGCGGGGCCGCGCACCTCAGCCTCGGGGGAGGTGTCTAGTTTCTAGAGTGAGTGCGAGGCGGGCCGCGGGCTGGGTCAGCACCAGGGACAGGGACCAGGTCTAGAGGCGGGGCTGTGGGCGGGGACAAGGGTGTGGGTGGGGCAATGAGCCGGGACCAGGCTGTGGGCGGAGCCAGGCCCGAACGTTGTGGGCGGAGACCAGTTCCAGGGGCGGGAAGAGGCGGGGGTGGGGCTGGAATAAGTCAGGCCAACTTCACAGTGGGTGGAAACCAGTTCTAGAGGCGGGGCTGTGGGCGGGGACAAGGGTGCGGGCGGGGCAAGGGGCGGGGACCAGGCTGTGGGCGGAGCCAGGCCCGAGCGTTGTGGGCGGAGACCAGTTCCGGGGGCGGGAAGAGGCGGGGGTGGGGCTGGAATAAGTCAGGGCAACTTCACAGTGGGAGGAAATCAGCTCCAGGGGCGGGGCTGGAGGCGGGCTTTTCCGTGGACCCCTAGACTGTACAGGTACCTGGATGTTGAACAGCTTTTCTTCAGTCTTTTCTACGTGTTCACACAGCCTCACACAGCCCCGTAGAATGGCAGGTCCGTATTTAGAATTTTAAATTTTTTTGCGCATGTTTGCTGTTCTTAATTTCCTTAAAAAATTGGATCATATATTCACATTTCTCTACAACTTGCTGTCCCAAGTAGGTAAGGATATAACGCTATTTTAATTTTAAAAATTTGGGGGGAGGGAGGCTACTAGGTCATAGATACACGTATGGGAAAACTTCAAAGAGTGAGGGGTACCAAGTCAGTAAAACATTCTCACTCTGCCACTGTCTACTAGTCCTTTGGCGCAGAGATAAACATCCTTTTCTCCTCTATCCTTCCAGACATACTGTGTATGTGTATGTCTGTGTATATGTTCAAGCCCAAGAGGGAGGTCCCCAAGCAAAACCTGAAGCCGATCAATTGCCTTGTGCATCTGGAGTTACTGAAAACAGATTTAAATTTCTGGTGGAGAGGGATCAACCAGTGATGAATTGATAGGAGGAAAACAAAGAAACAACAAAATTTTACCATTTAAAAGATTAAAGGAAAAAGTGAGACAGAAAATGTATTTATAATATCCAATGTGGTGCGTCTCTGGATAAGATTCATGTGTGATAAAATGGTAAACATTTATGTAATAAAACAGTAGACATTGCGTTTTGATTTATCCCAATTTGTTAAATAATTGGGTGAGGGGAATTGTGTTTGAAGGTATGTAGGAGAACTTCATGCTAATTTTTTCAGAGAAGAAAGAAACTAGATAAAGTTGAAAGCTGAAAAATGAAGAAGATTTATAAGTAGCTAGTTCAGAAATATAGATTTCAACCAGGAAAATGAAGAAGTTGTTTCTTGGACTCAGAGTCAAGAGTGGGGAAGGTAGCTTTTCATTATAAGGCTTGAAGTATTATTTGAGAGATGTGCGTATAGACACACACACACACACACACACACACACACACACACACACACGGGAGCCTGAATTTGTATTCTGAAGGGGTCATCTAACTCTACAAAGAATTTGTGAAAATGATTCACCTTACAACAATAGAATGTATTTTAAAAACTACATACTTCAAGCATAAAAAAAGCTGTAATAATCCTTGTGGAAAAATCAATGAGGCATCACTTTCCAACTGACATGATGATAAGTATTTTACATACATTGCTCTCAAGTATTTTCACAGCAACCTATAAGGAAGATGGTATTATCTATCTCCATTTTACAGATGAGGATATTGGTAGCAGCATATTGCTAAAATTTTCATATTTCAGAGAAGTTCTCAATAGATATTGTTTTATTTTAAAATTGTTTATTGGATGTTCTTTTCATTAATAAAACGATATTATCCTTTTTTTTTTTTTAGGCCATATTCTTTTAAATGTGACAAGGCTTTTTTGTGTGTGTGTGTGTGGGAAGATCAGCCCTGAGCTAACATCCATGCCAATCTTCCTCTTTTTGCTGAGGAAGACCGGCCCTGAGCTAACATCTATTGGCAATCCTCCTCCTTTTTTTCCCCTTTTTCTCCCCAAAGCCCCAGTAGATAGTTGTATGTCATAGTTGCACATCTTGCTAGTTGTTGTATGTGGGACGTGGCCTCAGCATGGCCGGAGAAGCAGTGTGTCGGTGCGCGCCTGGGATGCGAACCCGGACCGCCAGCAGCGGAGCACGCGCACTTAACCGCTAAGCCGTGGGGCCGGCCCCGATATGCTCCATTCTTACAAATAAGCAAAGGGTGTGTAAAAAAAATTTAATAAAACTACAGTTTTCTTTTGATATAATTAAATATATCAATCACTTTATTATTTTTCTGCTCTCTGCCTCACATCTAGGAAGATACTTCCTATCCTAAAGGTTTACTAGAAAACTCTACTAAAATTCAAGAATCAGGGCATATCCATATTATGCAAGCTTCCTGAATACATGCAGAAAAAGCCATTATAACACATTTTTGTACAAAAATCTTAGATCATTCATGAACTGATAACAATATAAATCATTATTAGGCAACGTATTTCTGTAGGATGACAAATATTTAAACTTTAGACATTTAGAAAGGTACTTCATTACAGTAACTAATGTGTATAAGAATTTTTTCAACCTCACTGAGTGCCAGGAAAACATTTGACAAAATGCACTGCAATATTATTCACAATAGCCAAGAGATGGAAACTACCTAATTATGCATCAGTGGGGCAAAGGATGAAGAAAATTTGGTGTAGCCATACAATGGAATATTATTCAGCCTTAAAAAGGAAGGAAATCCTGTATTCAGAATTGCTTGCCTGGATCATTTCAGTAGCCATCTGCTTTCTTGCTTAGTCCCCTCTGGTCCATTCACCAACCAGAAACCAGGATGATCCTTTTACGATGTAAGAGCCACAACCTCTAATGGATTCCTAAAACAGATTTTGGAGGTAGACTGCCTGAGTACCACCTGTGTGACCTCGGACAATTACATAACCTCTAATATTCCTCATCCATACAATAGGGGTTGATAGCATTGTCTCCACAGCATTGTTGTGAGGATTAAATGAGTGAATACATGTCAGATGCCTAGAATGTTCCTGGCACATGGTAAGGCAACATGAAAAATTTAACTGTAATTATAATCAAATTACATATTGTGATGGCCTGTTAATTAAGTTGAACCATATGAAATTTCCAATATTCAACCATTTTGACCCATTATTATTGTGGAATAAATGATAAAACTCAGTCTAGGCAGGTTGTGTAGAGTCAAAAAGGATTGTATAAGTGAATATACTATTAGAAAAAAATAAGCTGAAACAGATTGCTTTGCAGTTTACAAGGCAGTTTCTCATCCTTTGTTTCCTTTAATCTCTGTAGAATGCTTTTCAGGGTATTATTACCACTGTCTCTGAAGGAGTAACTGACTTGCCCCAAATCACACCACATTAAATAACACAATTAGAGTGGAAACATCGTTTTAAGTGTAAATCCCATATGATATTTTGTTTTCCCGTCATAACATCATCCGTCCTCTCAAGAAAGTGATGAAATAATGCTGATTCATAGGAACTTAGTCTTAAAGAGACACGTTTTATTGTTGCTCATAATCTCAACCACAACAGCCATGTAATGCACTCTGTGAAGTGCATATTCTCAGATGATCAACACTATGTCTTTGAAACAGGGGTGTTGCGAGAAGAAACTTTGGACCCATGCTTTCTGGGTTTTCAAGTCCATGCTTAGAGTTCTGGGAAACAATAAAAGAAGGGAAAGGGTGAAAAATAGTCCAGAATGAAAAATGTTTGACATATATGTAACTTTATTGATCACCTCAAATGTCTCCTTCTGTTTATGCTCTGTGTCGCTCTACTAGAATATAATGCTCTTAGAGTTGTTCACCGCTGTCTTGCAGCAAGTGGTAGGCGCTGAGTTAATATTTGTTAAAGGAAGGAAACGGGCCTTAAATACATCTGCTCTTTACGCACCAGATAACAGCCCCATACCAGGCAAATGACATCATTAGTAAAATGTGAAAAATCATATTATTATTTGTTCATAACCATGGATTCAAATCTCCCTTTTATTTTGCACTTTCTAAGTACACAAGAATTCTGGTGTACTAGGGAATGTTTCCACAGCCTCACTGAAAAAGAAAGCAAGATTTTTTGGCCCACTGATTCCTGGTTCCAGCAGGGCCCATCTCTATACTTACCTCTAAACAATTAACTACAGATTTGTTATCCCCAAGAACAGCGATCTGCTATGGAGCCTATTTTGATCAGTGTTATGCAAAGTAGACATTTGATATGTCTTTAAGTGGTGATATGGATAATAATGTTGATGGAGAAGAAGATAACTAAAAATTCTCTCTGGTCTTTGTCAAGTGTATCTGGGTGAAGGGTATCTTGGAGTCATTGGATTTCAGAACTCAAAAAGACTCGTCCAACTCTTCATGTTACAGGTGAAGAAAATGAGGTCTAAAGAGGTTAAGAGATTTGACCAAGACTAATTCCTGGGACTAGAGAGAGATCATCTGATTCTCAGCTGGCCACATTGTCGTAACATCTCCAGCTCCAAACAGCCAAGAGAAGGAAGTCTGTTGGTTTCTGGGTAGAAATGATTCCACTTCAAAGTTTTACTTTCTCTTTCTTAGATGCCTGCTCTGCCCTGACAAGAAATTTATCTGGTGTTTATGCTACACTTAAGAAGAGGAAAATGCTACTGGCAAACACTGTTGTGATTCGGTGTGGCACTGGAGAGCCCAGTCATGAAAAAGTGAGAATTGAAAGAATAAGAGGTAAATAATATTAGAGAAGAAGAGAAAATCTATTATTTTAGGGTAAAATAACTTATAAAGTTTAGAACTAGTAAATATGTTGAGTAATGCAAAAGGATGCTAGATTCCTATACGAAAAATCAAAAATAATGTTATATGAGCAAGGATTAGTTTAAACAGGTAAATAATTATTCCATTCATAGGAGCAATGAATTATTTAACATAAGCAGTTAAAATAATTAGAACTACACATTAGGTATATGAAGAAGATTATAAAGAGATACCAAAGGGCATAAAAGCTCTGATTATATGGAGAGATATACTATATTTGTCACTGAAAACAGTGTTTCAAAGATACCACTTTTCCAAACATTATTCCTATTCCATATACTTAAAATCAACTTTTAAAATGATGCAGTGTTTATTTTATAGACAATAAGACATCTATTTGCAAAATAAAGCACTGGACAATCAACTAACATTATTCACAAGTAAATCACTTTAAGTGGATTATAGGGCTAAAATTAAAAGTAAAAATCCCCAGTGTATAACAGTGGTGGATGACAATGTAGGAGAATATCCATAATCTTAAAGTTAGTAAAGGTATTCTTAATATATATGCTTAAAGATGTCTAGTTTAAAAGAGGAAGGAGAAAAAGTGAAATGGAACGTGATATGCTCTCTGACTTTCTTTTACAGACTTAATCTAGAGAAGAATATTCCAGTCTACAATACTGGATAAAGAAATAGAAATCTGTGGTAATTACACAAATAATGAGAGGACATATTTAAATGGTAGCATAATGTATCAGTTAGCTTCTGCTGTACATCAAACCATCCTAAAATTTGGTGGCTTAAAATAATTTATTTTTTTCTCAAGATTCCATGGAGTAGCTGGACAGTTACTTTGATCCGGACCTACTGGGGGCTCAGCTGGGATTGGATGGTCTAGGATGACCTTACTCACATATCTGATTGTTGACTTGAAGTCACCTGGAGTGATGGAGATGTGCAATCTATCTACACTCATTCACATATTGATGACCTCAGGCTTCCCAAGGGCATCCAGGGAAGGACAAGTACCAACAATGTGCAAGTGCTTTTCAAGCCTTTGCTCGTGTCATTTGCTAATATCCCATTGGCCAAAGCAAGTTACAAGGCCAAGTCCACACAGAGTCAAAGTGGGATGGTACTACCACAACACACAGATGGAGGGAGAGGACTAATGTTGGGCCATTTTTGAAACTTACCACAGATAATTTTAGAAGAAAATTAATCTGAGGTAATATTCATATTTATTTGTGCATTTGAATGCCCAAGGATCATTGTACAAAGCCAAAAGAAATGTAAAGCAATAAATTAACCTCAGATGTAAGGGAAATTTAATTGATACTTAAAGTCTACCTGCAAATATATGGTAGGTTAGGGGCCAGCCCGGTGGCAGTGGTTAAGTTCGCATGATCCACTTCAGTGGCCAGGGGTTCACAGGTTCAGATCACGGGCGCAGACCTACCCACCACTTTTCAAGCCATGCTGTGGCAGGCATCCCACATATAAAGTAGAGGAAGATGGGCATGGATGTTAGCCAGGGCCAGTCTCCCTCAGCAAAAACAGGAGGGTTGGCAACAGATGTTAGCTCAGAGCTAATCTGCCCCCCCCCACACACACAAATGGTAGTTTATTTTTCAGGTGTATGCAAATTCTTGGGAGACCCATGGCAAAAAAGCATGTTTTGATTATTTTCTCCCTGAATGTATTTTATTTCTTAGCAGTTTTGTTGTGTTTCTCTCTGGCCTTAGGAAGATAATGTAGCATTTGGGGGTAAAGATGCAGCCTAAAAGCCCTGCACTCGTGGCCAAGATGGAGAAGGTCTCCACAGCCACCATGACATTGCCCTTGGTGCTGTGGTAGATGGGCAGGAAGGTGACCCAGACACTGCAAAACACCAACATGCTGAACGTCAGGAAAATGGCTTCATTGAAGAGGTCAGGCAGGCTCTGGGCCAGGAAGCCACAGTGAAGCTGCCCAGGGCCAAGGAACCCAGGTGTCCCAGGACACAATAGAAGACAGTGACCGAGCCCTTGTTGCACATGATGATGATGCGTTCATGGTCAGAGTGTGCATCTGTGTCAATGAAGGGAGGAGAGGTTCCCAGCCAGATCCCACAGAGACTGGGTAAAGGAGCAGATGGGAATGATGAAGTTAGGTGCCCCTGACACCAACCACTGCCTCATCCTCCTCCCTGATGCAGTGACATTGAAGGTCACAACCACAGTCATAGTTTTGGCCAAGACAGTGGAAACAGCCACAGTATAAACAAATCCAAATGTGATCTGTTGAAGAATGCAGGTGGCTGTGTTGGGACGGCCGATGAAGAGTAAAGAGCAGAGGAAGCAGAGGGTGAGGGAGATGAGCAGGATGTAGCTGAGAGTCCGATTATTGGCCTTGACTATGGGAGGGTCTAGGTGCTTCACAAAGTTCCCCAGGATCACAGCTGTGAGGACAGAGAAGCACAGAGCTGTGCAGGCCAGGGCCATCCCCAAGGGGTCCTCATAAGCCAGAAAGGTCACAGCTTTTTGGAGGCAGTGATCTCGGTCTCTGTTGGCGTACTGATGATCTGGACACGTCACACACTGATCCATGTCTGGGGAGAGATGCAAAGTGTCATCAGCCCAAGTTTAGTAATTCTCTCTTATTCACAGACCCCCAAATAAGGTTTAGGGGACTCTGAGATATGGGTGATTATTTGGAGAACTGGCTGTTTCAACTTGGGACCTGCTCACTGTGAGCTGAGTCGTCGAGTTGTCACTGATGTGGTGAGTGGGCAGATGGGTATTTGGATCTGAGGGTGAAGTCAGATCTTGCTGACTCAATGGGCATTTCTAGTTCATCAATGGTATCTGAAGCCAGGGAAATGGATGGGATGGCCTAGAAGAGGGTGTGGATGTGGAACAAACGTGGGAGCAGGATTGACTTCTAAGAAGCATCAATTGTTCTGTTAAGCCAGATGAGCAGGATGTAGCTGAGAGTCCGATTATTGGCCTTGACTATGGGAGTGTCTCGGTGCTTCACAAAGACCCCCAGGACCACAGCTGTGAGGACAGAGAAGCACAGAGCTGTGCAGGCCAGGGCCATCCCCAGGGGGTCCTCATAAGCCAGAAAGGTGACAGCTTTTTGGAGGCAGCGATCTCGGTCTCTGTTGGCGTACTGATGATCTGGACACGTCACACACTGATCCATGTCTGGGGAGATATGCAAAGTGTCATCAGCCCAGGTTCAGTCATTCTCTCTTATTCACATGCCCCCAAGGAAGGACATGGGACAAGTTTAAGCAAATTGTCTTCCTTTGTTGCTTTGGACACAAAATGAAAGAATGCTTTGTGGGGAATGATTCCCAATTAATACTTCCCATCTTCTATATGATTAAATAAATAAAGCCATTATTCTTCTCAGTATTTATGTTCATTTTCCTAAGAGCACTTTGTCTCAGAAGAGAGTCAAAGTACCTCCGTATCTCACTGAGTTATACCCGTGTAAGTTATGGCCTGGAGGTATTCATTCCACAGCCCAGCACTCATTGGAAAAACACCATGAGCCAGATAATTTCCTAAGATCCAGGGAAATAGAGATGACCAAGTCATAGACTTCACTCCTGGGGAGTTTCAAAATGACACAATTTATGTGATCCAAAATGACTATAATACATTTCATCTTGATTTTACTTCTACTACTGTTGTTTAGATTCTAGTCACTTCTCTCCTATGTTATCACGAGAACTTTCTAATCTCGCTCCCTGCCCCATTCCAGCATCATGAATGATATTTCTACATGAAAACGGGATCATGTTTATCCTCGATTAAATTATCCCATAAACTCTTAGAAAGACCAAGAAGACACTACATAACCTTGGTCTTGCCAATCTCTGCTCCCTCTGCTCTGATTTTTAAGTATCCTAAATCTTTATGTGGTTCTCAAACTGTTCCATGCCCACTCGTCCCTGTAGGTATCAATGCATGTTTTTTCCTTCTGCTTGAGGCATCCCTGCTTCCTCTGTATGTTCCTTCAAGTCTCTTAGTTTTCACATTTAGAACGGCAATCTGCCTGATAATTTCTGTGGATGGTCTGAGTTAGGGTTGGAGAGTCACTGTTTTCTCCATCCTCAGACAGCCGATTTACCCAACATGGTTTATTGAAAAGTCTTTCATTTCCTCACTACTCTTGAGTGTTTCCTTGTTGTAAATCAGGTGTCCATATATAAGTCCCTATATGACCAGTTTGTACCTGAACTCGCCATTTGCTCCCATTGATTTCCTTGTCTATCCTCATGGTGAAACTACTCTATTGTGATGCTATAATACTTGATGACAGGTATAGTAATTCCTCCCACTCTATTCTTAGTCTTCAAGATCATCTTAGCTATGCTTTTCCTTTTTGCTTTCCATATGAATCTTATCAATTGTAATTTCCAGAACAAAGTAGGTCAGGATTTTCATTACAATTGTGTGAAATCAGTAGATCAATTTGGACAGCATTGACACCTGTAAAACACTGGGTCTGTTCAGCCGTAAAGATTGTTCATCCCTCCACTTCCTTCAGTCTTCTTTTATTTTTCTAAATGCAGTTCTCTAAACTTATGGACAGAAGTCTTTCAAAAATTTCCTTAGATTTATTTCTAGGTATTTCAAACTTCTAAGGTGTTGCGAATGTCATCTTTTAAAATTTAAATTTTGAATGCCTTATGACTGGTAGATGGAAATAAAAATTTGTTTGAATATTAACCTTATATTCAGCCACCACTAAACTCAGTTAATTCATTACTTTATCTGGATTTTATACCTATAAAATAATATCATCTGAAGATGATGTCAGTTTTATTTCATCCCTTCCAATAAATTATTCCTTTTATATCTTTTTCTACCAACATTGCATTAAGCAGGACCTCCAGTGTATGTTTCATAGAAGAAATTAAAATGAACGTTCTCTTATCCTTGATTTCAACACTGCGCCATAAACTTTGATTCTGTAAATACTCTTTATGAGATTGACAGAGTTCCCTTCTATTCCTGATTTTGTAAGAGTTGTTTTTGTTGTTGCTGTTTGTTTTTTAATACATGAATGGGTGTTGAATTTAATGTCCTTTTCTACAGTTGTCGAGATTATTATTTCTCCCTTTTCAGAGACTAGAGTACTGAATTACATGGCATGACCCAAGCTCAGTCATGATATGGCCTTCTTATAAAATATAGCTGGATTTGGAATGCTGATTTGATTTTTATTTAGGATACATGACCTTAATTCAAGAAGGAGAGTGGCCTGTTATAATAGTCAATTACTAAATTGACTAAGGAAGCATTTTGACTCTGCAGGTCTCATCCAGAACCTTTCCTTGGATGAATAACAGACATAACAGAGAGGTAGAGAAAGTCTCTGTAAGGCATACACTCACCTGTCCCATTGGAAATCTCGTTCTCTGGGCAGGGAGTGCAGTCAAAACAACAGAAAGCCTCTCTCTCCTGAGGGCTCTTCCTAAATCCAGGACTACAATTCTCCCTGCATAAGGAGCATGAAGTCTGGAGATAATCAGATACCTGTTGGCAACAGCTGTGACTTTTAACTAATTTTTCTAATAACTAGAATGTTTTAGATTATTGGGCATTTAACAAATATAACTTTTTTTTTTTCATTTTCTGAGGAAGATTCACCCTACGCTAACATCTGTTGCCAATCTTCTTCTATTTTGGTTGTGGATTGCTTCACTCCTTTTCATGGCTGCATAATATTCCATTGTATGGCTGTGTCACGTTTTATTTATCTATTCATCCATTGATGGACATCTAGGCTCTGTTTACCTTTTGGCTATTGGGAATAGTGCTTCTGTGAATGGTTTTTACATTTTTAAATTGTGAAGAAAGTCAAAAGGAGAATATTCCATGACACATAAGAAGTATATGAAATTCAAATTTTGGTGTCCACAGATGTGGCACACAGCCACATCCATCCATAACATCTATGGCTTCTTTCACATTATAACAATGGAGTTGCAACAGCGACCCTATGGCTTGCAAAGTTGAAAATATTTGCTACCTGGCCCTCTACAGAAACAGTTGCTGAACCTTTGGCAAAGGAGTCAGAAGGTTGATTATTAGTCATCTCCTTTGCAAGCTCTGCTTGGATGAAATAATAAAGCTCTGTTGTTTCCTCTTATTATGTTCTCCAACATTTGGGGGCTGCAGCCAAATTAACAGAAAACCTCATTATAATATCCTGTAAAAATAATATATGTACATATTTGTATGCAGTATATAGTAATAGTGATGGTAGCTGATAGATATTTACTGTGTACTTACTACTCTGCTAAATGCTTTTCATGTATTATTTCACTTAGTCCTCAAGATAACTATGTGAAGTAGACATATATTTTTTAGTAAATGAGAAAACTGAGGGTCAAAGAAGCTATCATGTGTTAAGGTCACATATTAAATAGTTGGAGCTGGAATGCAGATGTTATGGGCTGAATTGCATCTCCCCAAATTCACATGTTGAAGCCCTAACCCCGAGGACCTTAGAATGTGACTGTATTTGGAGACAAGGCCTTTAAAGGAGTAATTAAGGTAAAATGAGGTCATTAGGGTGGGTCCTAATCCAATATGAGTGGTGTCCTCATGAGAAGAGGAGATTAGGACACAGACCTGCACAGAAGGGAGACCATATGAGGACACAGGGAGAAGGTGACCATCTATAAGCCAAGAAGAGAGGCCTCAGGAGAAACCAACCCCGCTGACACCTTATCTCAGACTTCCAGCCTCCAGCACCGTGAGAGGATAAATGTCTGTTGTTTAAACCACGTAGACTGTCATATTGTGTTACAGCAGCCCTAGCAAACTAATACTGTGAAACTCATGCTATCTGCCAGAAAAGCCAGTCCTCTAAGCTCACAGAATTTATTGTCCCTTATTTGGAGTGTACCCTTCAGACGTCCCTCTCCTTCTAGAACCTTCTTCCCTCTCAGAGGCTTAGGCCTGGAGGCTCATTTTTTTCTTCTCTAGATTCTTGCAGATCAACTTCCCTGAAATTCTGGCCCCTGAGCCCTGTGCTTGGGGAGCAAATATGATGATGTATTATTTTCTTCTCCAAGCTTCTGCACTTTCACATCTTCCTCTGGTTCTACTTCTGGGAGTGTCTGAAGGTCTAGGGTGACAGTTCCTCTAGCTGTTCCTTCTGCCTTTGAGATGGAATGATAAGTAAGAGCATTCATGGAACTGAGTTTCTGCAGTAATCTGCAGAGGGAGCGTGTGTGTCCAGCAGGGCTTGCAAACACCAGGAATCCGCTCCAAGGGGATGGGAAAGCAAATTGTGACAATTCACACAACAACACACAATGTAGATTGAAAAGAGTGTGGCCGAGCTCTAACTATCGCTGAGGATGGGGTTTCCAAGAAATACTTCTTATCAGTCAGTGTGCAGTTAGGAAATAGAAACTGTACACGTTTTTGTTGTTGCATCTTAATTTTTAAGGAATTATAGCTAGAGGTTGTTTCTTAGCTTTCTAAGGTCAAATGTATTTATCTTTGTGAAATGAGATCAAGCCCCATATGAAAACAAATTTAAGAGACCGCGCTTCTCTGGAGAAACTCAAAACTCATGTCTTTTGCTCCATTTATATAGCATAAAATAATTTGGTCCCTTTATATAGAATGGCAATAAAATAACTTGGCAGAATGGTGGGGACTCTATTTTGGAGCCAATCTCGTCAACTTTATCGAGGGATGATTCGCGTACAACACACAGCTTCCTTTCACAGTGTAAAATTTGCTGTGTTTTGGCAACCTCTGTCACAATCAAGATAAAGAACATTTCCATCATCCCCCTCACTTTCCTCGAGCCTTTTTTCTAATCCATCCCTCCCTCCACTTCACCCTAGGCCACCACTGATTTGTTCCTCCTCTCTCTCCTATATATGGTTTGCATCCTCTAGAATTTCCTATTGTTGGACTGTGTGATGGCTAACTTTATGTGTCAGTTTGGCTAGACTTTGGGGACCAGTTGTTTGGTCAAACACCAGTCTAGGTGTTGCTGTGAAGGTATCTTTCAGATGTGGTTAATATTATATCAGTAGATTTTGAAAAAAAACAGATGGCCCTCCATAATGCGGGTGGGCCTCATCCAATCAGTTGAAGGACTTAAGAGCAAAGATTGAGGTTTCCCAGAGTGGAAGGAATTCTGCTTCCAGACGGTAATGTAGAAATATAGAAATTCTGCCTGAGTGTCCAGCCTTCAGACTCAAGACTAGAGCATCAACTCTCACCTGAGTCTCCAGCCTGCTGGCTTGTCCTACAGATTTTGGACTTGCCAACTCCCACAACTGCATGAGCCAATTCCTTAAGATCTCTCTCTCTCTCTTCTATTGGTTTTGTTTCTCTGGAGAACCCTGACTAGTACAGAAATATTCCAGCATTTACTCCTTTGTGTCTTTTATGTCAGATTTCTTTTCCTCAGCATAATGTCTTAGAGATTCATCCACGTCATTGAGCAAGTCAGCGCTTCACAGTGTAGATATGTCACCTGTCAATGGACGTTTGGGTTCTTTCCAGTGTTCAGTAATCGTGAATAAAGCTGCTGTGGACATTCGTGTGTGAGTCACTCTGTGGAGGTATGTTTCTATTTCTCTTGGATAAATACCATGTGATCCTGTAATCCCACCTATGGGTACATATCCAAAGGAAATGAGAACAGGATATTGAAAAGATATCTGCACCCCCATGTTTATTGCATCATTATTCACAATAGCCAAGACGTAGGAACAACCTATGTGTCTGTCAACAGATGAATGGATAAGGAAGATGTGACATATATATGAGAGAATATTATTCAGCCATGAGAAAGAAGGACATCCTGCCATTTGTGACAACATGGATGGACCTTGAGGGCATTATGCTAAGTGAGGTAAGTCAGACAGAGAAAGACAAGTACTGTATGACCTCACTTATAGGTGGACTCTAAGAAAAGCTGAACTTGTAGAAACAGAGAGTAGAATGGTGGTTTCCAGGTGCTGGGGTGTTGGTGCAATGGGGAGATGTTGTCCAAAGGGTACAAACTTGCAGTTATATGATGAATAAGTTCTGGGGATCTCATGCACAGCATGGTAATTATAGTCAACAATACCATATTGTGTACTTGAAAGTTGCAAAAAGACTAGATTTTAAATGTTCTCACCACAAGAAAGAATTGATAATCATGTGACATGATGGAGATGTTAACTAATGCCACAGTGGTAATCATATTACAACATATAAATGTATCAAATCAATGCATTGTACATCTTAAACTTAAAAAAGTATATGGATATATTTCCATTCTATTTGGTAAATCATGACTTCAGTCCAGCTGCATGTCTATCCTCTACCATAAGATATCACACAATCCAGCTACTAATGAGTTAGTGGCTGGCACCAGGGGTGGCCCCTAGGATCTTGTCTGAGTCTCATAGCCAGTGTCCATTCCGTATGGTCAGTGCCCTGCCCAGACGAGGAATCGTATACTTTGAATATCACCTGTGCAGAAAAATGTTAACATAATTGGGCATTGGTTGCGGTCTGGGAACATGGGCCCTGACACGATGATTTTTGGACATGGGGTTTATTGAGGGAGGGCATTTAGCAGAGGCGGAGTGAGAGGAGCAGGGTAGGACAGAGCGAGGAGCTGAGCAAGGAGGTGGTCTCAGCTGGAATCTAGCCTCAGCCTAATCCCATGTGGAGCCCTGGAGCCTGAACAACACCACCAAGTTGATCTCACCTTGGGGTGAGGGCTGGCTTTTTGTACCTCTGTGACCACCAGTTATTGGCTGTGGGCTGGGTCTGAAAGTTTGTGCAGCTGTTGGACTGGAAAGCAGTCCTCTGGGGAAGGGGAAGCTGTGAGCTGTGAGCAGGCAACACCCCCGGAAGCTGGGAGATGGGTGCACCACCTGCTCAAGGGTGGCTGGACAGGGAGGCATCAACAGTGTCCGCTACAGGGGGCTTCAATTAGTTTAGGATGACTGGGGTTTTGGGGGAGTGGGGAGGCTAGAGGGGGAGACCAGCTTAAGATGAGGCAGGGTCTCGAGTGCCGTATTAATGAGCCTGGACTTCATCCTGAAGGTAATAGGGAGCCATGGGAGGGTTTAGAACACAGAAGGAGCATGGTCAAGTTGGGCAGGGCTTCCCTGGAGCCCCCCACACACAGTGTGAGGATGAGTGACATCTCTGGGGCTCCTCCAGGCTGACCTCTTCCATCTTGAGTGTCCTTATATTTCCCCTTTTCTAGGAAAGTCACAAGGGGTTAGGTTTCTGCAATCGCTTGACTGGAGTGGTTCATTTCCTCCATCCCATCCTTCCCCTTTTTCTCCCCTTACGCCTTCCTTCATCCCTGCAGGACCTCTGCGGTCCAGATTTTATAGCCTTGGTCACCTCTTTTGGGTTTGAAGGGTGAATGGCATCTTGAGTGCTCAATCACTCACCAAGACCCCAGACCCCACCTGTGGTAGGTAGAATAATGTGGCTCCCCACCCCAAGTTGCGCACATCCTAATCCCTAGAATCTGTGAATATATGACCTTACACAGAAAAAGGGACTTTGCAGATATGATTAAGTGAAGGATCTTGAGATGGGGAGATTTTTCTGGATTATCCAGGCAGGTCCAATGTAATCACAAGGGTCCTTTTAAGAGGGAGGCACAAGGGTCAGAGAGAGAGAATAAGAGAAGGATATTGAGGGGGAGGGGGAGAGAGAGAGAGAGAGAGATTGTGATCTATCTATCTGTGTATCTATATATGTATCTATCCATGTTTCTATGTATGTATGTATGCATGTATCTGTCTATCTATCTGTCTGTCTGTCTGTCTGTCTATCTATCTATCGAGATGATGAGTGAGAGAAGGAGGGAGAGGGAGAAGAAGAGAGAGAGAGAGATTCGAAGAGAGAGATTTGAGGAGGCTATACTGCTGGCTTTGAAGATGGAGGAAGGAGTCTTGAGCCAAGGAATGCAGGTGGCCTCCAGAAGCTGGAAAAGGCAAGGAACAGATTCTCCTCTGGAGCTTCCAGAAGGAACACAGACCAGCTGCCATCTTGATATCAGCCTCATAAGACTCATGTGGGACTCTGACTTCCAGCCCTGTAACATAATAAATTTGTGTTGTGTCAAGCCTCTAAGTTTGTGGTGATTCATTATGGCAGCAGCAGAAGACTCATTCATCACTTCATCCCATTCCCATCCCCAGGAGGAATCTGGGCTTGATCAGAAAACCTTCCAATTCCTTAATCTAACCTCCAAAAGTCAACTCTTCCTTCTGTTTCAGACTCCCCACCCATATTCTGATGTTACCCCAATTCTGTTCCTACTTCCTAAATTCCTCTCCATCTCCACAGCCCCTGCCCTAGACCAGACCACCACCACTCTTTTCTCTCTCTTGGATCAGCCTCACTTTCTCCCTGTCTCCCCACCCATGACCACATCCTGTGCAACACCCACTCTACACAGCACAAGTGTTGTAAAACACCAACCTGCCCATTACTCCCTTCCTGAACCTCCTTAAATTGCCCTGAGGATAATGCCTCAACCCTTTCACCTACTTCAGAAGATTCTGGATGAAATGATCTTTGGCGACCTCTTCAATTCAATTGTGGCTGGTACCATGCCTCCTATGAGTAGCTGTAGCCATTTGGCATAGTGGGATAATGATATTGACAACAGTAACTAATACTCTTGAGCATTTAATCTGTCATGCAGGATTTTTTGATTTTCTCACATGAAACCTCAAACCTTATGAAGTTATTATCGTCATTTTACTGATGGGGAAACGTTGCTTCTCAGTGTGTTAGTTACTTCTTGCTGTGTAACAAATTACTCCAAAACTTAACAGCTTTAAACAACATATTTTTATTTTCTTCTACTGTATCGGGGTCAGGCATCTGGAGGTGGCTTAGCTTGGTGGTTCTAGCTTGAGGTCTCTAACGAGGTGGCAGTCGAGCAGAGGGCTGGAGATCTCAGTTCCTCCTCACAGGGGCTTCGCCACTGCACTGCTTGAGTGTCATAACAGCGTGGTGACGGGCTTCCCCTCAGTGAGTGATCCTGGAAAGAGAGAGCACGGAGGAAGCCACAATGACTCTTACAACCTCAGGTGTCTCAGATGTCACACAATGTCACATCCTCCTTTTCCTGTTCATTAGAAGCAAGTCACTAAATCCAGCTCACACTCAAGGAGAGAGGAATTAGGCTCCCCCTCTTGAACGCAGGAGTATCAAAGAATTTGTGGACATCTGTTAAAGCTACCCCATTGGTCTTTCTGCCTCTAGGGTCCACACTCCTGGATGCATTGAACAAGGATTATAGAAGAAAGTGCAAGTCCCAGCATCCCCTCCCAGGTAGCAATGTTACCAGACATTACTGCATCCCTTCCACAGCGATCCTTTGGGACAGGACCTATTGTTATTCCTATTCTCCAGATGAAGAAACTGAGGCCCAGACAGGCAAGTCACCTCCCAAGGTCACTTTGGGAATATCTTGCAGAGTCAGCATTTGATCCCAGGTCTGTCTGACCTCAGACCCTATCACTGTGATAGCCAACACTTGGAGATTTCCTGTGTGCCAGGCTCTGTTCCAGGCACGTCACATATGACCGCTCCTCGGATGTTCATGTCAGCCACACGAAGTGGATCCTCCCATTACTGGGCCCATCTTATGGATGGGAATGTTGGGGCATAGAGAGATTGAGAAGTTGCCCAGGACAACACATGACTGGCAAGCGGTGGAAATGGGATTTGAACCCCCCAGCAAGCTGGTTCCAGAGTCTGCTTTTACCCTCCAGTGCTTCTCAAACACAACACAGCTCTGTTTATCCTCCTTCTTCGTGGAATTTGCTGTATTTTCGTGCTGGCTCTTAACTGCAGCCTCACTGGGGCAGGGTCCCTTGATGAATCTGCTTCAGTGATCATAACTCCAGGATGGGTATCTTGCCTTGCACAGATCAAAAGGGAGAATGCAAAGACAAGTGGGGCTTTTCTTCCCAAGAACTTGGGGCTGGTCTTTCCATCTCACTTTTTAGCTTGTAGCAGATACTCTTGGTGCCTGCCAACCCCCGTGACCCTCAAACCCTCAGGACACACTAGACTGACATCTGCCAGCCATTGCATTTTGTTATCAAGAGTGTTACACTCTGGAACCTCAATCTGTGAGTGACAGGAGCTGGTGGATAAACACCCCAGTTCCCTCGCCCCTCAGTTGGGATAACTCTGAAGAGTGCACTCTATGCTGCCTTCTAGAGGTGCCAGGGAGATTAAGATCCAGTTTCTCACTGTGTAACCTGCTTGATAACACACCTGCTGTGGGCTCTTTCCCTTCCCTATCTCACTTCCCCCCTCACTAGCTGGAGTTTTGGTGGCCCTCTTTGCAGAACTACTCTTACCAGAATTCTTGTCTCAGCCTCTGCTTCTGGGGGACCCGAACTAAGGTGTTACTAGACCTCCATATTTATGAGATTGTGCATGTATGTATGTTGGGTTGGCTTGGGGAGCTGGGAATGGGATGGGAGTGTTGTTGTGCATTGAGGTGATGATGGATATGATCAGATATAGTGGAGAGCTGAAGGCAGATGAGATGATTAAACTCTAGACTTTGGATTCAGAGGGTCCTGGATTCAAATCTCAGGTCCAAGTAATCGTGGACAAGTCACATCTCTTCTCCAACCCTCAGTTTCCTTTTGTAATTTTTGGTAAAATAGGTGGGGGTGGGAATCCCTACTTTATAATGTTGACATGATGATGAAATTAAATTTTGTTGGCAATGTGTCTACACAGTGCCTGGTACATGATGGCTATGGTGGTTATTTTTATGGAGCAGGCTGGGAAGAGACACTTGAGTTTGGGCTTGCCTCATTGGAGTCAAGAGGTGGAAGCCCATTTATCATTGGGTGCAATGGAAGAAGGTGATGAGAGATGGGAGGTAAATGTTGGCGGGGAAAGAAAAAAGAGAGGAGGAGGGAAGGAGAGAGAAATGGAGAGAGAGAACATAGTGACACAGCAGCCAGACCAATTTTTCTTCACAGTGATGAGAGGAGAATATAAGGGGTTTGCCACCCTGTCCTCATTTAGTGGGAGCAACTCAGCAAAAAGGGTCATGATATTCTCACAGTGTTGAGAAATTCCAGCTCCACCCTTGCACTCTTCCTGCACTTCCTGTAATTGAAAACCCAGAGAACAGAGAAAAGGTTCCCCTCTTTGAGTGACAGAAACGCAGCACGATGTGGACCTTCATCTTGCTCCTCTTCTGGGGTGAGTGTGAGGCTGAATGGGGCACTCGGGGAAGCCTGGGCTGGAAACAGGCTGTAGGAAAAAGGGAGGGCCATGGACCGTCCAGCCAAGAGATCATAAATGTGGGTTGGACACTGCAAACACCTTTATTGGGGGACCTTTGACAAAAATCACTCTAGCTCAGGGAATTCCATCCGTCAGAGCAGAATTCCTTTATAGCCATTCACTTGACATGTATTTCCTGAGTACCTACTATGTATCAGGTGCTGTTCTAGGCAGTGAGGATGGAGAAGTGAATAAACAGACAAGGTTCCTACTCTCGTGGGGCTAACATCCTAGTAGGAGGGGGTGGGCAGAAAAGAAGGCACTAACAGTAACAGCAACCACCCACTTACCATCGTTCTAAGTTCCTCAAATATAGAATGCATTCAATCCTCACAGAATTTCTCTGATATTGGGTCATCAATAGCTCCATTTTACAAAGGAGAAAACTGAAGCAAAAGAGATTAAATATCTTGCCCAAGACCACTTAGCTGGTAAGGGGTGGAGTCGGGGTTTAAAACCAGGCAGTCTGGTCCAGAGTCTGTATGCTTTATCGCTACACTATGCTACCCCAAATAATAAACAAAAGCATTTCAGGTAATAATAAGTGCTATGAAAGAAGTTGTTATAGAGTGTGACTGGGGGTTGTATTGAAGGCGGAAGTCAGGAAAGACATTTCTGAGGGGGTTATATTTGTGCTGAGATCAGGACAATGAGATGGAGACTTTCTGTCTGTCCTCTTATTGCTTCTTCTTTAGGCGTCAGTTTATCTTGGTATTGTTTATCTTCTATGTTGTGGTTTCCTTGACATGTCTTGTGAGTTTGGGTCATGGGTTCAAATCTAAGAATGAGGGATCTTTTCTAAGTGACAAGTGTGGGTTTCCTCTGCTGTTGTAGAGTTTCTCCTATTTTATGAAGCAGGAAACTTAGGTATGATGAGATTAAATAACTTTCCTGAGGCCACATGGTCTGTAATTGGTGAAGCCAGATTTTGAAACCCGCATATTTTGATGCCAGATTTGGTATGCTTAAATATGATACTAGGTTGCCTCTGAGATAATTCATGAGTAAGAGAATTTCAGTTAGTGATGGTGAGTTGGAGTGTTGGGAGTTTGGGTCTGTGGAACTGGTTGACTGGAAGTCTTCATCAGAAGGAGCAGATAAGTCATGGACTCCAAATGCAGGAATGCAGGGTTGATGCTTTGGGGTGTCAGCACTGGTATTAGCCATTAGCACCCCTCATTATGCCCTGAAGTCAACCAGCAAAGAGTAGTGATGATGACTTTGATGATGTTGATGGTGAGGGTGATGATAATGGTGGTGGTGGTGGTGATGATGGTGGTGGTGGTGATGATGATGGTGGTGATGATGATGATGGGGGTGGTGGTTGTGATGATGAAGAGGATGATGATGGTAGTGGTGGTGGTGGCAGTGGTGCTGATGAAGATGATGATGGTGGTGGTGATGAAGGTGATGATGGTGGTGATGATGATGATGGTGGTGGTGATGATAGTGATGATGACGGTGGTGAGGGATAAGGATGATGATGATGATGATGATGTTGGAGAAGAACTAAATGCTGGAGGACTACACTGCCTTTTAGATATTTAAAAAAACTAATTGCCCTACCATTTCATGAAATTTTAATACCACAGATAGACTGTACATCTATTTGTGTATTATATGTATATCTATATGTGTATTATACATAAAAGAGTAAGATTTTTTTCATCTTTCCCAAAAGAACCAAGTTTTGCCCTTTTGGGGGAGATGTCATTCCTTTTGAGAATGCGTGTTTTATTGTACGTCTTTGAAAACCGGCTGGAGCTATTTTTGTAATTGAAAAGAAAATGAATACAATCAAAATGAAAAACCAAAATAAAGTGCAGAAAAGCAGGAATGGTGGCTGTGAAGATTACGTGCAATAATGTATGTTTCTCACTCAATTGGGTCTCTCCTGTAAGCTCATCAAACCTGAGGCCATGCCAGGAGTAATTTTTAAGGTTGAGCCCAAAGAGCTTCTTGCTGCTTCACGGTATTTTTCTTTTCTTTCTACACAGGGGGTTGTGGTATATGTAGCTGCGGAATATTTGCATCAACCCCACCGGAATCAGCGGCATGGCGTAAGTTGGTCCAAGAGAATCCATATGTCCAATGTGGTGGGAGGACGTTTTCTGGAGAGGAGATTCTTTTGTTCAGAGGCTGACAGCTGGTCACTTGCTGAGAGCTAGTTAGTGGCAGAACAAGGGATAACTTCCAGGTCTCCTGGTTCCCACTCCAGGCTCTTTCCTTTGTGCCTTGGACTTGCTATGTGACCTCAGGCAAGTCACATAACCTCTCTGATCTTCAGTTTCCTCAGCTATGAAATACAGATAACAAGGTTCCTATCCCACAGGGATGTTGTGAATCTTGAATCAAAAGAGGTAACTTTGTAAACCACCTGATATGTGTAATAAGAACTTCATAAATGGTAGTGTGGTGGGTATTGGGAGGAAATTTAATCAAACTACAACTCAATGTGAAAAAAATACATTTTTTATGTTTAATTAAGAATTCTCATCTTCCATATAAGCTCCTGTTGGATAGAGGAGGAAAACGTTGTCAGCTCTTAGTATTCTCAATGTCTCAGTTTCTCGGTTTAGTCTTACTTGGAAAACCCAGTTTATATTGTGTGAAGACTTAATCTTTCAAAATTTCTCACCCTGCTCTTGTTCCTCCCAAGATGGCGTCTGGGTGTTGGTATAGGTGCAGCTTATGGGATCTTGTAGCTGTGAAGTGTGGACTCTGGGTGGGGTGCTTTGTCTACTGATGGAGCATGGTTCTACCTTGGTTCTTGCTTGTCCATCAATCCTCTCAAAAGCTTGGCATCTCCCAGGGGTCCATGCAGTAGCTCTTGGTTTCCATGACCAGGCTACAGAAACCAGAAGAGTTTTCTTGGGTCACCTACTAGCTCTCCCCATCTGCTGGTTCTAATCCTTGGCCCCCACACCATGTTGGATGTGGCAACAGCAGAAAGCAAGCTTTTGTTGGGAGAAGTCACCCCTTAGCCTTGATGCCCCTAAATTCACCCACTCCTATCTGGAAGTCTCTGAGGTGACCCATCTCCACTTACATTTAGCCTTGAGGTGAGATGGCAGAGAAGCAGGAATCCTGGTGAGTCTTCTTCGTCTTGTCTCTCTTTTAGCTTCCCACAGTTTTCTTTCTGCCTGTATAACAGGTATATCCCTTACATCATATCCTGAGTCCTCTCTACACCACAGCTTAATGAAATCTCTATCTTCCAGTCCTCCAAGCCTGGCTATTGAAAAATAAAATTTATTGAGATATAACATTGTGCAAGTGTAAGGCATACAATGTGTTGATTTGATACAGTTATATATTGCACAATGATTACCACCATATCATTAGCTAAGACCTTCATCACCTCACATAATTACCATTTTTTTTTTGTGGTGAGAACATTTAAGATCTACTCTCAGCAACTTTTAAGTATATAATATAGTATTGTGAACTATAGTTACCATTCTGTACTTTAGACCCCCCAAACTTATGCATCTTGTAAGGCTTTGCTTTCAAGACTATTGTCTTCTTGGGAACTCAAAAACCCAATTTGGTAATGAAAATCTGAACACTATCGTTTGGCTGTCATTGTGTGTCTGCAGCTAAGACATCTGAAATTTTCCTGAATGAGATGAAATCCTTTGGCAGAATGGGTTTGAGGAGGGGGGTCACATCCCTATAAGTGGAAAAGAGAAAATTACGTCAATATATTTCCAAAAAGGTCATCCTTGATTTTAAAAAACTATCATTTTTTAAATAATAAAAAAGTATTTAATAAAAATTTTTAATAAACCTGAGCCCAGAAAGCCTTTGGTTGGTGAGAAAGAGATTGTACTAATCTCCACAGTTCTGGGACCCCGCCCAAGCCTGGCACAGTGTGGGGAAGTTAGGTGGATAAATAAAGAATATGTGCGCCACATAGAGAGTGTGAGAAAAGTATGGGAGAGGGATGTACAAGAAATTTATAAACGGGAATTCAAAAGGCTTAACCTTTGAGAAAATTTGGTACTATCAGGATTAAAAATCCATAAACACAGGTGTATTAACTTTGTGAGAGTTCATTGAACTGTACACTTATGATAGTTGCACTTTTCTATATATATATTACACTTAGTAAAATGTTATAAAAATGCACATACACTTGACACAGCAATTCTTCATCCAGGAATTTACTCCAAAGAAATGGTCATATAACATAGAGAGATATCTCACTATACACTCAAGGGTGTGCATGTTAGTACTATCCTGGTAACAACCTGGTATAAACTAAATGTTTGTTTACACTCAGGGACTGGTTGGGTCAATTGTTGTGTTGGTTAGAATAACTCTAGCTACTGTAACAAATAAACCCAAAACTGTCAGTGGCTTAATAAAAAGAAATTTAATTCTTGTTTGTTTAAGAGTCCAATGCAGATATTTCTGGCTAGTGAGTGAGTTCCTCCACGCGATGATTCAGGGACCCAGATCCTTCTGTATTGTGGCTCAGCCAAGCTAGGGTCTCAGAGTCTTCTGCAGACAGCGGCAGAAGGGGGAAGGAATCAGTGGAGAAGGCGCACCCACTTTATAAAAGCCTAGGCCTGGCCGTGACACATGTCACTTCCTCTCACGGTCACATGACCATACCTGGATGCAAGGTGAGCTGGGAAATGTAGTCCACGGTTGGGCAGCTGCCTCCTAGTGACAATTCCACACCATAGAAAGGGGAGTGTGGAGTTTTTGTTTGATCTTTGGCTACCTCGCTATCTCTGGCACAGCTATAGCTCATGGATACAATGGAATACTATGCAGCTGTTAAAAAGCATGAGCTAGGTCTATATGGACTTACTTGGAAAGTTGTCCAAAATGTATTATTTTCTTAAATTTCTATTATAGAAATATTAAACAATCAGAGGCAGGGAAAATAGTATAACAAATGGCCATGTGCCCATTGTCCAGCTTCAACGCTTGACAAATTTTGCTTCTCTTGGTTTGCAAGACATACTGTTGAGTGAAAGAGCAAGTAGAAATAGAACAGAGCTGCCCAAAAGAACTTTTCATGGTGATGGACATGTTATATATCCACAGCAGCCACTAGTCACATGTGGTTATTGAGCAGTTGAAAAATGCCTGATATGACTGAGGAATGGCATGTTTCATTTTATTTAATTTTAATAGTTTTAAGTGTAAATAGTAGCTACTGTATTAGAGAGCACAGAAGATTGCAGATTGCATGATCCCATTTGTGTTAAGAAAATTATGTGAATTTATAAATTTATTTCTATTTGATACTATATTTGCATGGTTGATTTTGTGACTAGGACCCAAGCCTTGAAGGATTCACTCTAAGCTTTACACAATGGTTACCTCTGAATATAAGGATAGGGGACAGGGAGATCTTCACGTTTAATTTTATACACTTCTGCATTGCTTGATTTATTTTTACAAGAAGCAATTATTCCCTTCTTAAAATAAGATAAAAACAAAAGAAACAAAAATAAGGATTACCATCATCTTTTGGTTAGTTTCCACCAAAGAGAGCCTGAGATGGGGATTCTGGTGTGAGTAATTCATGAAGAGAGGGCTCTCAGGAGACACTTGCAGACACTTGCAGGAGTGAGGGGAGCAGGATAGGGCAGGGGGAGAAACTAGGCACTCAGAAGGCATTTCAGGAGAGGTTTAGCCACAGCCCATCCCGCTGGAGCTCTAGAGTGTGAATTGCACCAGAGACGTTCACCTGCTCAGAGGCAAGGGGATGGCTGTGCTGTTACACTCCTGCATCTGTCTGTCATCGCTTCTGGACCAGTGAAACAGATGAGTGTGCCACCCTGGTACAGTGGATGGGGAGTGGTGCCAAGAGTGGCTACTGTCCCACCTGTCTCACCTGGCAAGGTGTGAAGAACTCGTGAGCTGATGTAGGTAAATCTCCAGGAAGAGACTGGGTTTTCTTCATCACATACCAACGCCTGCTTCCATAACTTGCCACCGTGACCTTGGCACCCAGGGAAATACAGAGCCTGGCTGGGTGAGAGGGTGGCTCATGGCCAGATCTCCAAGGCAGCTAACAACTTCTCTGTCCTCTGCTTGCAGGTCGGTTGCTGAATCTGACAGGGACGGCTTTTGGTAAGAAACTCCCCCAGATTGAAGGCAATCAGGCCTTGGGCAAGCACTTCCATCTCTCGGTTTCATCATCTGATTAGTGGGTATTGGGACGACCCCTATCTAATGGGATAGTTGTGAGGATTCCCCTCCATGTGGAGTTGTTAAGAGGTAGGTCCTCTGGAGTCACTCTTCCTGGGTTCAAATCTTGGTTCTGGTGCTCATTGCCTTGGGGACCTCAGGCATTTCAGTAAATTCCCCAAGACTTCAGTTTCCTTCAAAATGAGGGCAAGAGGAGGTAATTCCACAGGGTTTTGATGAGGATTAAATGAGGTGGGCACAGGCAGTGCTTAGAGTGGTACGTGGAACATGGTAAGTGCTCCATTATGTTAACACTCCCCCTCCTCCTCCCTCCCCTCCTCCCTCCCCTCCTCCTCCCTCCCCCTCCTCCTCCCTCCCCCTCCTCCTCCTTCCCCTCCTCCCTCCCCTCCTCCCTCCCCTCCTCCTCCCTCCCCTCCTCCCTCCCTTCCTCCCCTCCTCCTCCCTCCCTCCTCCTCCTCCCTCCCCTCCTCCTCCCTCCCTTCCTCCCCCTCCTCCTCCTCCCTCCCCCTCCTCCCTTCCCCTCCTCCCTCCCCCCTCCTCCCTCCTCCTCCCTCCCCTCCTCCTCCTCCCTCCTCCCTCCCCTCCTCCTCCCCTCCTCCTCCTCCCTCCCCTCCTCCTCCTCCCTCCTCCTCCTCCCCTCCCCCTCCTCCTCCCTCCCTCTCCTCCTCCCTCCCCCTCCTCCTCCCTCTCCTCCTCCCTCCCCTCCTCCCTCTTTTCCCCTCACTGACTCTCTCCAGCCACACAGGCCTCCTCGCTGTTCCTCCAACATGCCAGGCAGGGTCCTGCCTGAGGGCCTTAGTATGTACAGTTTATTCTGCCTAGAAAGCTTTTGCCCTGCATATACACGTGGCTCCCTCTCTCACCTTCTTTGTGTTTCAGCTTACGTGTCATCTTCTCAGTCATTTCTCCATTCTTGACATTGTATCCCTCATCCCCAGCTCTCCAGATTATCAGCTCTGTGAAGGTGGAGAATTTTGTGTGTCTTGTTCCACTGCTGAATCCACAGTGCCTAGAATAGTGTCTGGCGTATAGTAGGTGTTTTTGTTTGTCAGGGTTAACCAGAGAAACAGAACCAATAGGATGGAGATATATATATATATATACACACACACACACATATCTGTGTGTGTGAGTGTATAAAGTTCCATTATAAGGAATTGGTTCACACAGTTATGGAGGCTGGCAAGTCTCAAGATCTGCAGGGTGAGGTGCAAAGATCCTGACAGTGAGAGGAATTTGGAGAACTGAGTGAAAGTGAGCATGGCTGATGGGATAGGATAGGAGATGAGCAGGAGAGGTTGGCAGGTGCCCACTCACACAGCTGGGTTGCTATTCTAGTTTGGGGTGGATTTGAGTTGTGAGAAATTGAGTTGTGAGTAATGGGAAGCTCAGAGTTGAGAGACCACAAGTGGTAACGTGCCGGAAGTCTGCAAAGAGAAATGTTGCCTTCGTAGCTGAAAGAGGAAGCTGGAAATGAGAAGAAAGATGTTATCTGAGGCATCATGCAGGGAAGGGAAATAAACAAATCATGCTGTAGGGAGCAAAGCGCCTGGGTCTCAAGACCCTAATAATGACAATCCATCCCTTATGTTTTTATGGCACTTTATAAAGAGCTTTCCCATGATGTCCTATCTTACCAATTGATGCTGGCATTCTCGCTGACCTCTCTTTATTTCACGCCCCACATCCCATCCACTGGCAAATCCTGTTAACATTACCTTCAAAATGAATCCAGAATCCTAGCTTTCCATAGCTCCCACCTGGGTTGTATCCACCATCATTACTCGCCTCGACAAGTGTGGTCACCGCCTCCCTGGTCATTCAGCCTCTGTCCCTCTACAGTGCATCTTCCAACAAATTGCCAGAAGGATCATGTTAAAGTCATGCTCTGTCCTTCCTCTGCTCAAAACTCTCCCATGCTCCCATCTCACTATGATAAAATGCTGAAGTCTTACAATGGTCTAGCAGATTCTGCATGATCTGGCCATGTCACCTCCTCCTACTATTCTCTTTATCCACTGTGCTCCAACCACACCAGCCTCCTTGTAATTCTGTGAAATCACCAGGTGTGACCCTGCCAATGGGCCTTTGCACTTGCTGTTGCCTTTGCTTTATTTATTTATTTTTTTTAATTTTATTTATTTTTCCCCCAAAGCCCCAGTAGATAGTTGTATGTCATAGCTGCACACCCTTCCAGTTGCTGTATGTGGGACACGGCCTCAGCATGGCTGGAGAAGCGGTGCGTCGGTGCACGCCCAGGATCCGAACCTGGGCAGCCAGCAGCGGAGGGTGTGCATTTAACCGCTAAGCCACAGGGCCAGCCCTCCTTTGCTTTAAATAGCTGCTTAGCTCACTCACCTCCTTTAGATCTTTGCTCAAATGTTACCTTCTCAGTGAGGTCTTGATTATTGAGCACAGACCATGCACCAGGCACTATTCTATGCACTCAGGATGCAGTAGTAAGTAAGATGGTCACACATCTCTTCCAGGAGCTCACAGTCCGTCAGGGCGACAGACTTGAAACAACCAATTACAAAAGTTTTTATGTAGAATTATCTTAGAAATTGCCTGAAAATTTATTCCATTTCCAGCCAGACCTATTCTCATGCAGAATTAGTGAAAATAATGCACTTCGGGCTTTGACAGGTTTGGCGCTGCCTCTTGCAAGCTGTGTGCACTTGGGCAAGTTCCTCAACCTTTCTGAGCCTCAGTTTTCCACATCCGTATAATGCAAGTTGTATTAGTTTCCTATTGCTTCTGTAACAAGTCACTGAAAACTTGGTGGCTTGAAAGAACAGAAGCATATTCTTACAGTTCTGGAGGTCAGAAGTTTGAAACGGGTCCCACTGGGCTGAAATCCAGGTGTCAGCAGGGCTGCATTCCTCGCTGGAGGTTCTAGGGCAGAATCTGTTTTCTTGCCTTCTCCAGCTTCTAGAAGCCAACTGTATCCCTTGACTCGTGTCCCGCTTCCTCCATCTCCAAAACCAACAGGGGCTGGTCAAGTTTTTCTCACATTGCTTCACTCTGACTCTGCCTCTCTTGGTTTCATCTTTCACTTATGAAGATGCTTGTGATTATGTTGGTCCCACCTGGATAATCCAGGCTAATCTCTCCAACTCAGGGTCAGCTGATTAACAGTCTTAACTCCATCTGCAACCTTAATTCCCCTTTGCCATGTAGCATAGCATATTTGCAGGTTCCAGGGATTCAGTTGTGGTCATTTTTGGGGGGCCATTATTCTGCCAACCACAGGACTGATAGTGTCAAGTGAGTCCCTTCCCTAGCACCTGGAAGCCTGCCCCCACCTGTGGCTTTGTCCTCCTTGAGCTCACAGTGTGGTAGAGGAGATGATCACTAAAAAGCTAATCACTCAAATAATCCAACAATTATAATTTTTATAAATGCCATAAACAAAGAGCAGAGGGAGGTATGGTGGAGTAAAGGAAGTGACATTTAAGCAAGAACTGTAGAGTGAATAGGAACTGGCCAGGCAAAGCAGAGGAAAAGACAACAGCATGTGCAAAGGCCTTGTGGTGGGGAGACTAGAAATGGAGAGTGAAGAGAGATGTGATTGGGTCTGGTCACTGGGGGCTTTGCGGGTCATGTTAAGTAACTTGGATTTTAGTTCTGAGTGCAACAGAGAGTATTGTAGGCAGGGGTGGGGGTGGATGATCAAATTTGCCTTCAGAGATGATTGCAGGGAACAGTGGGGGATGTAGGGGATGTAGGGAATGCAGCATCCAGAGGAAGATCTGTACCAAGCATAGCCATGGAGATGGAGAGACACAGGTAGATGTCGAATATTTGGGAGGAAGAATCAATGGGGCTTGGGGACTCACTGGACGTGAGTTGAGGACTAAAGAAGTAAACCAAGGTACAGAGAGGTGAATTCCACTTGTTCCAGGGCTGGGGTGGCTAGGATGTAGTTTTGACTGTTTCCATAGAAACCAAATGACAACAACTTAAAATGTTTATTTCTTAGAAGTTTATTCTTCACCCTCTCATAAATCTCCACTTTGGGATGGAACAAGGTGACAGGGCTACCTCGTCTGAGATCTTCTCAGCTCCCAGGTGCCTTCCATCTTGTTGTTTCTCCGTCCCTCAGTGCGGAGGTTTTCCAAAGCATCATCCCCACGGTTATGGACAGATCACCTCATTCTGTCCATGTTCCAGCCCAGGTGAAAGGGAAAGGAGAAGTGAAGACCACGCTCCTTCTTTTTAAGGGCGTGGCCAAAAGGTGCACATATCACTTCTACTAATTTCCATTGGCTGAAACTTAGCCACATGGCCACACGTAGCTGCAAGAGAAGCTGAGATTGAAGCCTAAATGGGTGGGCATTTTATTAAAAGGAAGAGGGGGAGATGGGTGTGGGGGAGTAGCCACCATTCCCTGCTTTGATGTTTCCTGTGGGAGCTTTAACCCAGGTGGTCCTTGCTCCAAAGGCTGCAGCTTTGACTCGCATACTCTTCTGTCTGGAGCTCTGATGCTCACAGAGTGGTCCATGGACCGGCATCATCAGCATCAGTCCCAGGCTTGTTAGAAATGCAGAAACTCAGGTCCCCCAGACCAGCTGAATCAGCATCTGATTTTCCAAGGTCTCCCGGGGATCCCAGGTGAGGCAGATGCTGCTGGTCTGTGGACCACACTTGGAGAAGCAGGAGTCCAGATCAGTACTTCTCACACTTCCTGTGCACACACATCACCTGAGGATCTTGCTAAAATGCAGATTCTCATTCAGTAGATCTGGGGCAGGGCCTGGGAGTTTCTGTTTCCATCAAAATGCCAGGCGATGCTGATGCTGCCCACCCACAGACCACACTTTGAGTGGCAAAGTCTAGGGTCTGTAAGGTCCTTGACTGAGCAGTTTCCTAGGGCTGCTGTAACCACAAACTGTGTGGCTTAAGACAACAGAAATTCGTTCTCTCACAGTTCTGGAGGCCAGAAGTCTGAAATCAAGGTGTCAGCAGGGCCGTGCTTTCTCTGAAGGCTCTAGGAGAGCATCTGCTCTGTGTCTCTCTCCCAGCTTCTGGTGTTCCCGGCAATCCTTGGTGTCTCTTGACTTGTAGATGCATCACTCCCATCTCTGCCTCTGGTATCACATGGTGTTCTCCCCAAGCCTGTCTCTGTGCCTCTTGTCCTCTTCTCATAAGGACACTAATTATATCAGATTAAGGGACCATCCTTCTCCAGCATGATCCCACATTAACTTATATCTTAATTGCATCTACAAGGACCCTATTTCCAAATAAGGTCACATTCTCAGGGACCAGGTTTAGGGCCTCAACATATCTTTTTGGAGGACACAATTCAACCCACAATGGTCGCCTTTGCTCTCTATCACTGGCTTCCCTTGCAGCCCTGCTCTGGTGCGCTAACCCGAACTCTTCCTTCTGTGCTGCCTAGAAACGAATGAGTGTGTGGATACCACCGTCTGCCCAGCTTATGCAACCTGCACCGACACTCCAAAAAGTTACTACTGCACTTGCAAACAAGGCTTCCTGTCCAGCAACAGAGAGACACAGTTCAGGGGCCCAGGAGTGGAATGCAAAGGTGAGTTCACATCCCCTCAAAGGTTGTCGGGAAATCAGGTGGAAGCCAGCTGGGTAGCAGATGTAAGTACTTTTTCTTTATTCCCCAAGTATTATATTATTTCCTCCCTCCCTCCCTCCCTCCCTCCCTCCCTCCCTTCCTTCCTTCCTTTCTTCCTTCTTTCTTTCCTTTATTTCTGTCATGAGAATGATTCCTGGTCACTAAAATTTCCAATGATTACAGACTAGCATTAGGATGAAAATAAAAAAAAAATCCTACTGCCTGTCAACATTCAGAAATAACCACTGATTTCATTCTGTGGGTGTGCCTTCAGCCACCTTTCCATGCAGATAATAAGAATTTCTAACATTTACTGAGTGCCAGACTCCGTGAGAAGGGCTTTATGTGCACTGTCACATGAAATTGACTGTAGGCTTTGTGATGATCTCCATTGTCCAGGTGAGGAAACTGAGGATTGCAGAGCTGAAATGATTTGTTTAGGGTCATGTAGTTGAACTGGGATTCAAACCCAGGTCTTTCTGACTCTAATGGTGGTCTCTCAACCACATCAGCTAATTGCCACACTCTAGTTAAGGGGTGTGGGGAAATGTGTTTAATCTCTCTAAGCCTCAATTTTCCATCTGTAAAATGGGTGTATAAGAGTATCTATCTCAAAGGATAGTTGGAAAGATTAAATGCAATAATGTATGCAGTGTGCTAAGCACATGTACAGTATCAGGAGTTATAGTAACATAAATAAAATAAAGTAACATAATTCCCAGAAGGAGCTAAATTCTCTGTCTGAATTCCTTATATTTAGACCTCAATGCTCCTCTTGACAGTAAAGATCTGATTATGCCTCTGAATAAGACCAGAGGTTGGCAGACTTTTCTGTAAGTGGCCGGATATTAAATATTTTAGAGACTGCAAGCTGTATGATCTCTGTCATGACTACTCAGTGCTTCAGTTGTGGTGCAAAAGCAGTCACAGATGATACAAAAATGAATGGATGTGGCTGTGTGCCAATAAAGCTTTATTTACACAAACAGGTGATAGGCCAGATTTGACCTATGGGATATAATTTGCTGAGCTCTGAATAAGATAATTCATTTCTATCACTGTAGTTTCCAGGGAGCCCCAAACATCCTTCTTTACCTTCGAGCTACTGTTAATGGGTTATTCAGTCAGTTCAGTAGTGCTGGTGGGCCCTGGTGTTTAAATCTGCGGTGAAATCAACATTCCCCATCTAGAAAATGATGGATACCACAGCGATGTTTTTGTCCCCAGTATGTCTTTGACCCCTCACTGTGGTACCTGATACATTGTGAGTTAAATAGATATTTGTTGAATGAAGGAAGATGAACCTTATTCTTTAGTGAACTCCAATCATCCTCATGTTGACAAGCACGTAGTTGTTTCTAATGTTTTACAACTTCAAACAAAGCTGAATGAGCATCCCTGTGATCTTATCTTGATGTGCAGTGGCAGCTCCATATTTCTCTCTAGGAGAGGTGCAGTTGACTGGGAGGTAGCTATAGGACACTTGTGTTGAAGTTGTGCTTGCATAACAAGTACATAACAAGTGTTTATTTAGGGTGACTGGGAAAAGCAGGGGTGAAGGAGGTTTGGGGAGGGCCATGCCATGGTACCATGACTGCACAATTCCATGGGTTCTTCAATGGGTAATATCCTAGAGGTGGCTTTTCAAGGTGTTCAACTTATCTATTGTTGAGTAACAGACCACCTGCAAACTTAGTTGCAAACAGCAATCATTTATTTTGCTCATGAATGAATCTGCTATTTGGGCTGAGTTTGGAGAGGATGGAGTGTATCAGTTCCACAGCGTCAGTTGAGTTGGCTCTACTGGAGACAGGAGTATTCACTTTGAAGAGGGCCCACACACCTGGCTGGTAAGGTGGCGCTCGCTGTTGGCTGGCTGCTCCTCCAGGGCTGTGGGCTGGAGGTCTTAGTTCTCCATGTGAGCTGCTTTTTCATGGCTGGTTGGGCTTCCTCAAAGTATGGAAGGTGAGTTCCGAGACTGAGCATCTCAAGAGAACAAGGAAGTACATTATATTTTTATGACCTAGCGTGATATTCTCATGACCCAACATGGTATTTTTATGACCAGTATCACTTCCACCATAGTCACAAGCATTCTCAGATTCAAGGATAGGGAATATAGACCCCACTGCTTGACGGATGGAGTACCAAAGTCACACTGAAGGAGGGACATATGGGATGAAAACATTGTTTCAACCATCTTTGGAAAATACACACGATGAGGCAACTTTGTAACTCTGACTCTTTCTCTATCCAGATATAGATGAGTGTTCTCAAAACCCCCTACAATGTGGTCACAACTCAGTCTGCAAAAACCTGCCAGGGAGGTACAAGTGCAGCTGTTTGCCTGGTTTCTCTTCTCCTACTGGAAACAACTGGAACCCGGGAAAGCCAGGTCGTTTTGCCTGTACAGGTAATGCTCTCAAGCTCTTAGGCGTGGGTCTTTCGTGGACAGCTACCATTGAGTTGGGTACCTGTGTTTCTCACCATAGACACCCAATCTTGTGTCTGCTCACTCTCCTCCACTGCTCCTCAGACATCAATGAATTCCTCTCCAGTGGGATCTGCTCAGAGCATTCTGAGTGTTCCAACTCCTTGGGAAGCTACAGTTGCAGCTGTCAAGATGGGTTCTTCTCTAACAACTCCACCTGTGAAGTCAAAGAGGGCCTGCCCTTCTTAATTTACCTACTTGATTAAGAATCACCTCATTTGATGATCCTATGAGGCAGGGATCATGATCCCAATTTTAGGAATGAGAAAATTGAGACTCAGAGAGGTGAAGTGACTTGCCCAAGGATGAATAGCTCTTAAGTGGAAGAATCAGGATTTGAACGTCTGTTGTGGGCCTACTATGAGTTAAGCAGTGGATAAGGCAGTACCTGTGAATAATGGGGGGCTCTGTCCCTAGAGCGATTTTATCCCCAGGGGACATTGGCAATGTCTAGAGACACTTTTGATTGTCACAACTGGTGGTGGTGTTGGAGTTGTGTGTGCTATTGTCATCTAGTGGGTAGAGGCAAGAGATGCTGTTAAATACTCTACAATGCACAGAACAGCCTCCCCACAACTAAAAATGATCCAGGCCCAAATGTTAGTAGTGCTGAGGTAGAGAAAATCTGTGCCAGGGAGAGCTCAGATCCAAACCTCAGCATTTTTCCTAAAAGGTATTTGAATTAAGACCTGACAGTCACCCTCATCCTCCTTATCCTTCCATAGTAAATCAGTCACCATGTCTTGGGGAATCTACCCGCTAAATATGTCTTGAATCTCTCCACTCTTCTCCACCCATGGGTCAGGCTTCATCCGTATTGCAGCAGCATCCCCTCTTGTCTCTCCCTTTCTCCAGTCTTGTCCCTTCGAGTCCATCCTCCACACTGCAGCCAGAACGTTCTCACCAAGACACCAGGGCTCCATCTCCCTGAGTCTAGTGTGGTTCTATTGTTCTCCACATTCATTTATAGGAAGGGTGACTCCATCCAGCAGGGCATGGAGTGATCCAGCCCTCATCACATACCCTTTGCTTGGAGTCAGAGATATTTGAAGTCATCTCTGATTTTTCTAGTCCGTTTGTAGCAGTTAGCTATTGCTGAGTAACAAATCACCCTGAAAGTCAATGGCGAAAACAACCACCATTCATTTTGCTCTTGATTCCATGCATTGGTGGTTTAGGTTGGGCTCTGCCAGTCAGTTCTTTGGGTCTCAAACATTCTTCATGTGTCTGTGGTCAACTGTGGTTGGGCTGGGCTATCTCACCTGATTGGGGCTCATCTGGGATGATCCATGTCTTCCATCCTTTATCAGGCTAGTTTAGGGCTTGTTCATGTGGCAGAATCAGGAGGCCCAAAGCATGGGCATCTAGAAGCAAATAAGCGTCTAGAGGTCCAAGTTAGGAACTGTTGCCACATCACTTCTGCTGCATTCTATTGGTCATGCAAGTCATAGGGACAGCTGGATTCAGGGGTGGGAAACAAACTCCATATTTAAAGAGAGGAGTGGCAAAGTCACATCACACTGCATAACTTGCACTCTGAGGTGTGGATACAGGGGTATATATGTGGCCACTGAAGTACCATACTCTTGGCAGATATTTTTTGGATGGATGAGTAGTTGGACAGCTAGATGGACAGCTGCTTGGATAGATGGATGGATGGACGGATGGATGGATGGACAGATGGATGGATGATACAAACAAATGAACAAAGAAACAAAGGAAAAAATAGTGTACTTTTTTCTCTATGCCAAGAAAAAAAGACTACGGGCATTTGTGCAATGTGTCATCATTACATTTTGAAATTATTTGTCACCCTTTTCCTTACATATTATTGGCCAGAATTTATTTTCATGGTCTGGCCTAACTGCAAGGGAGGTTAGGAAGAAGGCAAAAATGTGGGTATTGGGGAGCCTCAGCACTGCGTGCCACAAGATAAGAACATGTAGAGCAAATCTCCACTTGCAGTCTCCTGTCTTCATTTCCTCCCCTGCCTTGAGCCGGGTTTTCTCTTCCACTGTCTAGATGTGGATGAATGTGTGGATCCCAGAGCTTGCACAGAGCATGCGACTTGCCACAACAGTCCTGGAAGGTACTATTGTGTCTGCAACCCAGGATTTGTTTCCAGCAGTGGAAACACGAGATTCCACGGTCCAGGAGAGAAGTGTGAAGGTAGGTGGAGGGATCTGTTGGGGAATCAGGTCCAATTCTGTTTGCAAAGACAGCAGTGGTGGGAGAGGAGTCAGGGCGGGTCTCGGCTGAATCATTCATTCATACATTCATCCATTCATTTATTCCTGCACCCTTCGACCAATACTTCATGAGTATCTACAATACACCAGGTTCTATTCTAGGGACAGCAGATACAGCAGTGAATAACACAGGGGAAAATGTTTGTTCTCCTGGAACTTGTCATCTTGTGTGGAGGGAGATAGATAACAGAAAATAGATGCATGAACATATTGTGTGTTAGGGATAGTTAAAGGAGATGAAGACAAATAAGGCGGGAAAGGCAAATAGAGAGTTCTGGGGATGGGATTCTAATTTTAACAGAGCGGTAAGGAAAGGCCACGCTGAAAAGTTGATATTTGAGACAAGATCTGAAGGAAGTGAGGGAGTGAGAGATTGGGTGTCTGGGGAAGGATGTTCCAGGAGGAGGGAACAGCAGGTACAAAAGCCTGGAGGAAGGATCCCAGACAAGGTTCTAAGCTCTCCCTCTCGTGTGCTCATTCAGTCCTCCCAACAACCTGATGGTACTGGTTGTATTCTACACCCATTTCACAGATAGAGGACTGTGAGCCTCCACTGTGGTGGAATCATCCTCCCAAGGTGTTTTGAGAGGTTTGGGGAATTTGATTGGAGATGTAAAAGAAACTTTCCACTCCAAATAAATGGACTGAAGGTATATTTTATTGTATAGAGCAGAGTAAAAGTGATAGTCTGCAAACAGATCCGAATAGGTCAAATAATCAGAGCGAAAGACACCAGCTCGATCGGAAAGGGAAACACCAGATTGACTGAGATAGCAGCGGATTCGAATAGTTCATATAATAAGAGGGAAAAACATCAGATCGATCGGAAAGGGAAACACCAAATCGACTGAAGGGAAATGAAACAAATCAACCGGAAAGAGAAACACCAGGTTGACTGAAAAGAAAACACGTCAGATCAGTTACTCATAACATCCACGCCACACTGCCGGGGAGAGTCCCTTCAACTGACACAGCTGCGCGGGAATCTGATCATCAGAGGTCCTGGGCAAGGCGTCCCCTCCACAGGTAAGACTCTCACCAGGTCTTGGTTTTTAGCAGTTTATATAGCATCAGTAATCTCCAGCAAGCAGTTACAGAGTTTATAGAGCAAGCATTCAGCGTTCCCATGCACAAATGGTTATCAGTGGTGTACATGCACTGAGCCTCCTGGTTATCGTCCAGCTCGGCAGTTGTGTACGTGCATTGTTTTCCCTGGTTATTGTCCCAGCCCGGCACAGACGGCCAGTCTGCCCCGAGCTACGATGCCCAAAGAACCTTGAAATGTTACAAATTGCAACCATCTCTGTGGGAGAAAGGCCAGTTCCCAAGAAAAAGGCCGGTTCCCACCACACAGAAAGCAGCTCTATATTTCTTTGTGTGCTGGTGGCTATAGGTCAATGAAACGGCCAAACATGGCCGTACTCATGTCAAGACACAAGACCAAATAGATAGGAGATAGGAGAGTCAGGATCTGAGTGTGCCTAGATGTGACTTCACACCCCATGCTCCCCACCAACGTTCTAGTCTGCCTTTGGCAGAGGCCACACCTCCAGCAATTCAAGGTGGACTTGTGTAGGACAGATATCAATGTATTCACCAAATTCCCAGACTCTGAGACTCAAGACAGCCTGAGAAGCTGTCATCCAAACATTCCAGAGCCAGACAGAACCTGGATTCCAATCCTCGTTGTGCCTTTCAAAAGCTATGTGACATTGCATAATTTTGAAGCCTCAGTTTCCTCCTTTGAAAAGTGGAAATATTAGTTTACACCTCATAGGGCTGCTATGAGCATTCGTGGAGCTAATGCATGTAAGGAATCTATGTCAATACCTGCCACAAAGAAAGGTTGAGATGTTAGTGGTTAAATTTTATTTTAGTTAACATTTGCTTGCCTAGTACTTACTGTGTTCCAGGCTCTGTGTGGAGTGCTTTACAGAGGTCACTTTATTTAATCCTCTGAATAACCCTATGGGGTGGGTACTATTATCCTCATCTGACAGATGAGGAAATTGAGACACACAGAGATGAATTCTCTTGTGCATTGAGTTAGGAAGCTCAGGTTGCTTAACAAAATCTTGTAGACTGGGGGCCTTAAATAGCAGAGATTTATCTTCTCACATCTCTGGAGGCCAGTGGTCTGAAATCAAGGTGTCAGCAGGACCATGCCTTCTCTGAAGACTCTAGGAGAGAATCTGCTCTGTGTCTCTCTCACAGATTCTAGTGTTGCTGGTAATCTTAGGCATTTCTGGACTTGTAGATGCATCACTCCCATCTCTGCCTCCGTCATCGCATGGTGTTCCCCCTAAGCCTATCTCTGTGCCTCTTCTCCTCTTCTCATAAAGACACCAATCTGATCAGATTAAGGGACCATCCTACTCCAGCATGATCCCATGTTAACTTACATCTTAATTGCATCTACAAAGACCCTATTTCCAAATAAGGTCACATTGTCAGAGACCAGGTTTAAGACCTCAACTCTCCATCTCACTGGGACAGCAACATGTGCGTACAGGAAATGGAACTGATGGCGGCCATCTTTGGAGGGACTACCATACAGCAGAACACATTTTATAGTCTTCCATCCCCCGGGAAATGCATGCTTCTTTTCATTAGAAATGATATATTTCTTCTTATTCGTTGATCTTTACTAGCTGCTGACATTGTTAGAAGCAGAACAATAGAGGCATAAAGAGGAAAGGGACCTTAGAGAGATTAATACAGCTCTAAGGGCTCTAGGAGCCTATTCAGAATCCCCATCTAGGGCCAGAAAGCAAGGCCATGGTCTTCCACTCTCCTTTCAGTCAAATTATCACCTCTTTTATTTGTTGTACGTATTCAGGTTTCACTTCACAAGAAGGAAGGTTTCTTGGGCCAAAATGTTTTGAAAACCATGCACCTAGTCCAGCTCTATATGCAAAATATAAATCTCACCTGTGCTGTCTCTGACAAGAGCTCACCTAGTCCATGCTTATATATTTCTGGAAGTGGGGAGCTCATGGTGAAAAGAAATCCACTGCTTGATTAGAGATGTTTTCTGTGATACCAAGAACAAACCTCTACCCATGCCTTCCAACCATGTCGTTTGAGGCCTCCAAATTAGTCTACATTCATATCACAAAGACTTCTCATCCCAACTCTCCATGGTATCGCCTGGTGCAACATACAATATGCCTGCATAAGCCCCTAGTGTGGATGGTGCCTATTTATCCCTCATGTTTTGTGAGATGACATAGAAACGTGAAAGGTTTTGTCCTTACCTCCCTCCTATTTATATTTTATTTTTACTTTTTTTTGGTGAGGAAGATTGGCCCTGAGCTAACGTCTGTTGCCAATCTTCCTCTTTTTTTCTGGAGGAAGAGTGGCCCTGAGCTAACATTTATGCCAATCTTCCTCTACTTTATATGTGGTATGCTGCCATAGCATGGCTTGATGAGCGGCGCGTAGGTCTTTGCCTGGGATCTGAACACGCGAACCCCAGGCGCTAAAGCAGAGCACATGAACTTAACCAGTAAGCCACTGGGCCAGCCTCCTTCCTATTTATTTTTTTCTGGGACATTCTATTCCATATATCCTCTGTGGTTCAGAAACCCTCAGAGGGAGAGGTACATCACCTTGTATTGGTTAAGCTGGGGTTTCTCAACCTTTGCACGATTGACGTTTTGGGCCGGATAGTTCTTTGTTGTGTGTGTGGCTGTTCTGTGCATTATTGGATGTTTGGCAGCATATTTTGTCTCTATCCCTGGATCCCAGTGACCACGAAAAATGTCTCCAGACATTGCCCAACGTCCCCTGGAGGGGCAAATTGCCCTCAGTTGAGAAACACTAGCTTAACGTAATAGAAATTTCTTACTCCTTTAACCATCCAGTATGGATATCCTTGGTCAATAGGCAGCTTTCCTCCACAAGGTGATGCAGGGATCCAGTCTTCTTGCATCTCTGGTTTTTCTATCCCTTAGGACTTTGGAATCCTTGGTTCCAGCTAGTGGCAGGGAAAGAGAGAGAAGACACACTTACTTCTTAACCACCTGGTCCCAGGAGTGATATGCCATACTCTCTCCCATTCCATGAGTGAAAGCTAATTACATGGCCCTGCCTAGATGCAAAGGGCTCTGGGAAATGTAGTCCCTGGTGGGCCGCCATTTTTCAGTGACAGTGCTATGCTTTGGAAGGGGAAGCATGGCTTTGTTGGATTGTTGGCCTACTCTGCCTCACTCCACAGACATTGATGAGTGCCTTGATATGTAACCTTTCAGTCAAAGGCATTGAAAAGTGCCTTTTCAATGCAACATGCACCAACACCTCCCAGGGGCTACTTTTGTACCTGCCACCCTGGCTTTGCACCAAGCAATGGACAGCTGAACTTCACAGACCATGTAGTGGGATGTAGAGGAGAGCAGAGGGTTTGCTGGTCAACCTTGGAAAGAAGGATGTCCTTGTTCCTTTGGGTTGTTTGATCTTCCCGAGTTTTTTTGCAGATATTGATGAGTGCTCCCAAGATCCATCACCGTGTGGTCCCAATTCTGTCTGCACCAATGCCCCAGGCACCTACAGCTGTAGCTGCATTGTGGGCTTCCGTCCCAATCCAGAAGGCTCCTGGAAACACAGCAACTTCAGCTGCAAAAGTGGTACTCTCCTTATGTGTCTTAGCAATGGAATCTGTGTCTTGCTTTGGTTGTAAAATCCTCCCTCTACCCAACCTATGGATCCTCTTCTTACTTTCACCTCATTCATTCTCTCTTTTTTTATTAATTCATTAATATATTAATTTGATAAATTATTTTTGAAGCATTAATTAACTAATTAATCAAACAGACCCCTGCACTAGGTACTGGGGATTCAATCCTGGATGTGATGGACATGATATTTGCCCTCATGCAGCTTATAGTCTAGGGAAGGAAGTAGAGAGCGCACACATAATTATTTAATAATTGAAAAATTGTCATGCCCTTTGGCATATTATATACCCCACTAGTGGGGTATATAATATGCTCCAGGCAAGTGACATTTAAGCTGAAGCTTGAAGGAAGAGTAGGGATTATCCAGAAAGAGTGGAGATCACAGCGTGACAGGTTATAGCATGTGCAAAGGCCCTGAGGCTAACAAAGACTGAGGACAAAGGGAAATGGCATTAGCTGCATCTGAGAAGGTGGGCAGAGGTCAGATTCTGCAGGACCTTGTGTGCTGTGCAAAGAATTTTGGAGTCTTTTTGCTGAGAACAATGGGGAACTGTGAAGGGTTTACATTTTTAAAATTACGGATTATTTGATACATTAAAAATATAAGTAATTTATATGGAGGCAATGAAGTATAATAATAAAATGATTATATCCGAGGCCCTTGCCAACATAAGAACCAGAATATCATCAATGCCATTGCATTTTCTGCATGCTTCTTCTCCACTCCATATATCCTTGTCTTCTCCCCAGAGGGAACCACTTGGAATTTTGTGTTTATAATTCCCCTACTTAAAAAAAAAAAAAAAAACCTACCATTTTTCTATCCCTAAACAATATCTTGCTTAGTTTTGTTTGCTTTGGAGCTTTATACAAATGGTATCATACCACATATGATCTTTTTTTATTGAGATATAATTGACATATAACATTCTATTAGTTTCAGGAGTACAACATAATAGTTTGATATTTGGATATATTACAAAATAATCACAATAAGTCTAGTTAACATTCGTCACCCTCAAAGTTACGAAATTTTTTGTCTTGTGATGATAACTTTTAAGCTCTACTCTCTTAGCAGCTTTCAAATATGCAATACAGTAGTTTTCACTACACTCCCCATGCTGTACATTACATCCCCAGGACTTCTTTATTTTATAACTGGAAGTTTGTTCCTCCTGACTACCTTCATCCATTTTGCCCACCCTCCACCCCCACCTCTGGCAACCACCAATCTGTTCTCTTATCTATGAGCTTGGCTTTTTTTTTTTTTTAATATTCCACATATAAGTGAGATCATATGGTATTTTCCAGAGTTGCTCTTTTTCACTCAATAATCACACTTCCCAGAGCCCCTGATGTTGTGGCGTGTAGCTGTAGCTTGTTCATTTCCACTGTTGTGTAACATGGCAATGGATGCATTTACAGCATGGGGTATGATTGTGTAAATAATCACATCTTGCTGTGGTTGACATTTGATTTGCTTGATTTTGTTTTCATCCTAGTGGTTCCCTTCAAGTGTAAAGAAGATGTGTTACCCAACAATAAGCAGGTCCTGCTATGCCAAGAGGGAGCAGCGGTGGAGCCTGAATATGTAAGTACTTTTGAAGGTTCCTAGCTCTTGAAGTTGTCCTAGAAGCCACTTAGGTAGGATGTTGCTTTGCAGTTTTAACGAAGACAAAAATATACAATGGCCTAAACCAGACAGCAGTTTATTTCTCTCTTTGTAACAGTCTGAGTGTAAGCTGCTGAGAGCTGATGTGATGGCTCCATAGTGCTCTGTCATCATGAACACAAGACTCCCTTGTTGTGGTCCAGTGTGGCTGCTCCAGCCCCTGCCATCACGTCTGCATTTCAGCTGGTGGGCAAGGGAGAAGGGGAGGTGACAGGCACTGTCCTTCCCTTCAAGAGTATGACCCAGTATCACTTCTGCTTATACCTCATTGGCCAGAAATTAGTCACGTGGTCACACCTAGCTACAAGGAAAGCTGGGAAGGGAGGACATTTGCTCATCTAAAACTTGGGAATTCTCTTACTAAAAGAAGAAAGGATGTTGGAGTCTCATTACCAGTGAAGATGTTGGTGCTGCATCTGTGTGATATGGGATGCATGTGTGATACATAGCCACCAGGCCAGGCAAAGAGGAATCTGGACGTCTGACTCTCTAATGGAGTCACTCCAGTGAGTAAAGGCTCTATGAGCATCTTCAGGAATTGGTGTAACTATTTTAAATATGAGCTTATAAATTAGCTTTGGAATTCCCATGCACTTTGGACCATTGTCTTTTCTTTTTCACTGTGGTGAAATACACCTAAAAAATTCACCATTTTAAAGTGTACAATTCAGTGGCATTTAGTACTCACAACGATATGTAACCACTACCTCTATCTATCTCTAAAATATTTTCATCACCCCCAAAGGAAACCCTGTACCCATTAGCAGTCACTGCCCATTTCCCCCTACCCCCAACCCCTGGTAAACATTAATCTACATTCTGTCTCCACAGATTTGTCTATTATGGACATTTCACATAAATGGAATCATAAGCTATGTGGTCTTTTGTGTCTGGCTCCTTTCACTGAGCAACATGTTTTCAAGGTTCATCCATGTTGTAGCATGTATCAATGCTTCATTCCTTTTGATGGCTGAGTACTATTCCATTTGGACCACTGTTTTTTCACACATTTACCCATCTTTTTACCCCACTAAATAGTTTTGCTGTTTATGTTTCTTTTTTTGTTGTTCATGGAAGAGAAAGGTTCTGTGGTTCCAATTCTGATCAAATCGTGAGTTTTTATTTCTCTGAGAATTTGAGACTCACGACACCTCAGGAATTTGGGACCACCCCATATGGTGGGCTTGATGGCCCAATTTGTACCTTACACGCTTGGGGGATAGATTGATCAACGCTCATGTATGCTCTTCCCTCTGGCGCACAGGTTTCCTTTTGTGCACTAATGAACACCACCTTCAGCATCCTGGACGATGCCTGTGAGAACAAATCCACCGTCATTTCTCTGAAGGTAACGAGGAAGTCTTTGTAATTGTGTTTCCAGTTTCAAACATCTTGGGGGACACTTTGGGAGCAGAAAGTCCTCTTTATAATTAATAGGTTGTGAGTTAATATTTAATTTATTACAGTTGTAAAGTTTTAAAAATTAACATGCAGTAAAATTGCCCTTTTCTTTACAATCCTATGAGTTTTATCACCTGAGTAGATTTGTGTAACCACCACCACAATCAGAATAGAATAGTTCCATCTCCCCCAAGAACTCTCTTGGGTTTTCTCTTTACAATCAGATACTCCCTCCACCACCAGCCCCTGTAAATCCCTGATCTCTTCTCTGTCATTATAGCTTTGTCTTTTAAAGAATGTGTTATAAATGGAATCATATGGTCTTTTGAGTCTGGCTTCTTTCATTCAGCATACCACCTTCGACATTCATCAATGTTATATTTATCGATAGTCCCATTCCTTTTTTTCTGGTAACCACTAATGATATTTAGTACATTTACAATGTTGTGTAACCATCATCACTATCTAGTTCCAGAACATTGTCATCACCACAAAAGGAAATTCCCTACCCATTAAGCAGCCACACCTCATCCCTCCCTTGACTGCAACCCATTCTCTTGAGGCGAGAGAAAAGACAGCTGCTATTTCATTGATGAGAGAGAGAGAGCAAGTACACCTTTCTTTGCAGAATACGGCTGAGAGTGTTACCTCTGTGCTTGAGCAAACGTCCACGTGGTCCAACTTCACCAAAGAAGAAACGTCCACCCTGGCCATAGTTTTACTGGAGACCGTGGAGAGCACCACATTGGCAGCGTTCCTGAAATCCTCAGAGAATGTCAGTCAGTCTATTCAGACGGAACACCTAGGTAGACTATACCGTCCATGGCAAGCTCACACCTGGGCGCTGATTTTGAAGGGTGACATCAGCAATGTGACTCTCCATGTCTTTTCCATGTACCGTTTCCCTGACTGTTTCGAACCTCTGAACTCACACAAAGCAAGCCTATTATAGTAACGACATCTCTCATTTATTGAGCGTCAGGCACCGTGTTAAGAGTGTGTGGCCAGGCACTGTTGGGGGGGCATCGTTAATTCATTCAACAAATATTTGTTGACTGCCTACTATGTGCCAGGTGTTAAGATATGATAGTCACTTGCTGCGTTCAAGTATTTCCAGCTCTTTCTTCTGGGCCCACGTTAGGATTGTACTTCCTGGCTTGGGGTTAGGTGGGATTTTGTGATGAGTTTAAGCCAGTGAATTGTGAATGGAATAGTTGTTGGTGTGAGGCCTTCCAGAGCCTTCTTTCCCTCTACCCTAGGGACAGGCAGTGTTTCAGATCACAATTTCTCCATCTGTGTGGGTCCCAGGACAAGGATAACACATGAATTAACCCAAGTCAATTCATGATGGACACAAAGCATGAATGAGAAATCAATAATTATTTATAACCCACTAAGATTTGGAGTTGTTTGTTACTGGTGCATGCCCAGTCCTCTCCTGACTGATACAGCTATGGATTTACCACCATGAACGTGCTTGATAGGTGACTACGTGGGAATTTCGGGTACTGTACGCCTTAACGGCAGCACCCCACTCCTGGTGTAGCTCCAGCATCAGTCACATAATCCCAGGTAGTCCCATCCTCATGGGTTCCCAGGAGGCTGAGATGTGGAAATAGAGTATTTGGTGAACTGCCGCCATGGTCAACAAGACCGGCCTAGTAAATTTTAGTGATAGACCTCCGGTATACTACTAGATAGAGTTAGTGCGACTGAGACAAAGACAGCAGGCTAAGGAGGCTCGAGAGGGTCAAGATTAGTGGGAGCGTTGGAAGTCTCACTGGTGCAGGGACCTGAGGGAAGGGAGCCGTGTAAATATTTGGAGAAAGAGCAAGTGCGTTCCTTGGAACACTTGGTGAGTTCAAGGAACAATGAGCAGGCCGGTGTGGCTAAAGTGGAGTAGAGGATGGTGACAGCTGCAGCAGAAGGGGTCAGAACAGAAAGGGAGCGCAGATTGTGTAGATGAAGGTAGGGACTCAGGATTTTATTTGAGGTAAGATAGGGAGTGGGATTGGAGAGTTTGAGAAAATGCATGGCATTATCCGGCTGATATTTTTAAAGGCTACCTCTGGTAGAATTATCTATTTTGTTTTCATTAAGAGTCCTGTAATCATTGCCACGTTGCGGGTGAGAAATCTGAGGCTCAGAGAGGTTAAGCCATTGCTCAAGTTTGCACAGCTGGTGAGTGGCAGAGCTGGACTCCATCTGACTGCAGAGCCCAAGCCCTCATCCACCATACTGGGCTTTCCCTGGTCTCTTCCTAATTCCTTTGGCTTTGGAAAACTTGCCTAAATTTGGAGTAGCCAGAAAGTCACAATTCTGTCACCTTCCATCACTGTCGACTTCAATCCCATCTTTTCCTCATGCATCCCCTAAGATGTGAGGGCTCACGCCTATGGCTCCACCTGGGTTGCTCACATGTTTGGTGCTACCATCCTCCTACCAATCATTGGGGGCTCAAGAGGTTTCCCGTGATGAACTGGCCTCTCCATTCTCTCCTTTGCTTGCAACTATGGATGCGTACCCTTCTTGGACAGAAACCAAATTCAGGACCCACTCTCTGGGTGACCTCATGCAAACTCTCCCTTTCTCCTTCTAGATATTAAGACCCAAGTTATTAACAAAGAATGCTCTGAGGAGAACACCGTCTTTAACTTCAAAGCCAAAGGGGATGAGATGAAGATTTGGTGCTCCACAATTGAAGAATCTGAATCCACAGGTACAGACCCACTCCTGAGTATCAAGGAGGCTGGTTGTGGTATATTCAATCAGCAAATATTTATCCATCACCTCCCAGGTGCCAAGTCCTGTGCCAGGTGGTGAGGGAATATCTGATGGCAGAGGCAGAAATAGCCCATGCCCTCAGGGAGTTTTCCATCTGCTAGGGAAGGCAGACATTAAATAAATAATCTCACAATACTGGAGTACTGAAACCTTCACTGTCCAATACAGCAGCCACTGGCCACACTTTGTTATTGAGCACTCGAAAAGTGGCTAGGTTGTGAGTGTAAAATACATACCGAATTTCAAAGGCTTGGTACAAAAAATGGAGGGTGTAAAATATCTCATTAATAATTTTTTCTGCTGATCATGTGTTGAAATGATACTATTTTGCATGTATTGACTTAATATATTATTAAAATGAATTTTACCAGTTTTCTACTTTTCTAAAATGTAGCTACTACACAATTTAAAATTGCATATGTGGCTCAGACTATATTTCTGGCAGAGAACGCTAATCTGTATCAGGGGTTGGCAAACTTTTCCTGTAGAGGGGAGGTTAGTAAATATTTTAGGAGTTGAGGGCAATGCAATTTCTGTTGCAACCATTCGGATCTACTGTCAAGGTGCAAGATCATTCATAGGCAATATGTAAATGAACGGGTGTGGCTGCGTTGCAATAGAACTTTTATTTTCAAAACACAGGCAATGGCCAGATAAGCCTGTACATTGTCCACCACCCCTGATCTACATACTGTCTGGAGGGCACAGACCTAGGACACATCCTGGGAGACCCCCAACATTGAAAGGGGAAGCCCACCAAAGAGATAAAACAAGAATGACCACAAATGTCGGAGTGGAACTTATTTTCCACTGCTGAGTTGAATTGTCCTTTAAAAACACAAATTCAAATTTGTTTTTAAGTATAGCCAAGATTTCTCCAGGTGATAGCACCTCAGGATTTTTTTCTATGGTTCTATGAGGGTCACCAACTAGAAGCCCACCCATGTTTTAATCCTCAGAGCAGGCCAGTGAAGGTGCAGGAATGCATGGGATATTACAGTGCATATCCTAATAAATACTGAGCAAATGATTCCCTTTTTTTTTGCATTTGGGGCAAATCTCAGGGACCACTGGGGTGGCATTTGTCTCCTTTGTGGGTATGGAGTCTGTTTTGGATGAGAGCTTCTTCCAAGACCCTCGGGCGCCCTTGGGCAACTCCAGGAGGAAACTGAAGATGAATTCTCGCATCGCTGGGGGCATCATGACAGGGAAGAAGAAAGATGGCTTCTCCGACCCAATCATCTACACTCTGGAGAACATCGAGGTTTGTGAAGAGGTTTCCACTGAGCCCCCATCTACCCGTTGAGAACTCCCCATCCCCTAGTGGGCTTAACTCTTATTTTTGTTTATTGAGGTAACATTGGTTTATAATATTATATAAATTTCAGGTGTACATCATTATATTTCAATTTCTGTGTAGACTACGTCATATTCACCACCCAAAGACTAATTACTGTCCATCACCACACACAGGTACCCTGTCACCCCTTCTGCCCTCCTCCCTCCCCCTTTCCCCTCTGGTAACCACTAGTCTAATCTCTGTATCTATGTGTTTGTTTATTGTTGTTGTTGTTGTTGTTGTCTTTATCTTCTATTCATGAGGGAGATCATACACTATTTGACTTTCTCTCTCTGACTTATTTCTCTTAGCATAATACCCTCAAGGTACATCCATGTTGTTGCAAATGGAAAGATTTCATCTTTTTTATGGCTGAGTAGTATTCCATTGTGTATATATACCACATCTCCTTTATCCATTTGTCCATTGATGGGCACTTAGGTTGTTTCCAAGTCTTGGCTATTGTGAATAACGCTGCAATGAACATAGGGGTGCAAGTATCTTCACACATTCGTGTTTTCACATACTTTGGATAAATACCTGGCAGTGGATTAGCTTAACTCTCATTTTTAATGGGGACCCATTAAGGTGGCAAGCTTCCACAATTTCTAGCAACTTAAGCCAGTCCTCAAAATCCACCTCTAGAGGAGTAAACTTTCCTATTTCTATGTGGCGTTCTTCCATTCATCAGCAGGCAAGATTTAGGTTAGGTTAAGTAACACGGACGCAGGAATATTTACAGAGACTTTAGTTACATTAGCTATGACCAAGTCAGTGGGAGAGACAGATCTGACGTCCAAGACATTTCTTCTCATGACTGCACAATGAAATGGCAGCGTTTTCCTCCATCCCCTATAGAGCATACCTGCATCTTCTTGCCCCAGATGACTTCAGGTTGGCCACACTGCATCCATTCAAGAAGGATTCTCAGGTGACCAGGGCCTTTGATTTTTTCAGCCAAAGCAGAAGTCTGAGAGCCCCATCTGCGTTTCCTGGAGCACAGATGCTGTGGGTGGTAGGTGGACGCCATCTGGCTGTGTGATGCTTGAAGCTTCTGAGACGCATACCGTCTGCAGCTGTAATCGAATGGCGAACCTGGCCATCATCATGGCTCCTGGGGAGCTCACGGTCAGTACTGATGCTCTGTGTTCTTGCTCCCCAAATCCAATGGGAACGTATTGACTAAACATGCACGGTGTGCCTCTCATGGCATTGTGTGTTGTGGGAGGAGTCATGGGGGCACAGAAGGTGTGTGTGCCATACCTCTGCCCTTGGAGAATTCATGGTCTTGTTGGGAAGCCATGACACTCATATGTAAGATGAGGAATGACCCTGAACAGGTGCAGGTACAGTAACAATCACAGATCCTATTAATGAGCACTTATCTTGTTCTGGACCCTTTATTTTAAGTGTTATTAGACCCATTGCACAGGATAAGAGACTGAGGCTCAGTAGCCTTCTAGTCAGGAAGCTAGTACTTGGTGGAGGTGGGATTCAAATCCAGGACAGTCTGCTTCCAGAAGTCTCTTTCCACTGAACCATACAAATGGTGCAAGAGGTTGTGCTGTAGGAATTCAGAGGTGTTTCAGTGAGATCTGGTGACAGATCAGGGAAGAAATGAAGAACAAAGTGAGGCTTGGTGAGCAGGCAGATTTGGGAGAGGAAAGACATCCTCATTAGTGCCGTGGTGAGTTTCCTTACCTCTCATGCAAGATCTGAGGTGAATTCTCTGCCAGGGAGGCCCTAACTGCTAGTTAGAGGAATATGTGGCTTAGGACTTGAGAGAACTGGATCCAGAGCAAGACCAGCCGAGTTTCAAGTCCATCTCTGTCACTTCCTAGCTGTGTTTCCTTGGGAAAACCACTCAGCCTCTCTGAGCTGAGCCCAATTTTCTCATCTCAAAAATGAGAACAAGAAAAAAATAATGATGACAACTAACCCTTATAGGGTATGTAATATGTTCCTGGCACAGTTGTGAGTACTTTAAGTATTTTCACTGAATCCTCCTAAAACAACCATATAACGTAGTTACTATTAGTAGCCTCTTTTTAACAGACGAGGAAACTGAGGCATAGAGCAGTGAAGTGTCTTGCTCAAGGTCACACAGCTAGAAACTGGGAGAACTGTAGTCAGTTCTCTTAAATGCTAAGTCACACTATCAAAGAGATGAGCTCATGAGATGGTGCCTGGCATATCTTTAACACAAAGAAAGTGTGCAAGTAAATTTAAAATTAATTTAAAAATTAATTATGAATAATGGCACAGGGGAAGGACTCAGCTTGTCATTTCCACTCCCAGAAATTGAGGCATCTCTGAATGCCTATGTATCAGTCCTGGCTCGGTGCAGGAAAAACAGGAACCACTCTAGGTATTTGAAGCAGAAAAGGATTTAACACGGGGAACTGGGTGCTCACAAAATCTGTGGAAGGGACAAAGGAGTTGAAGTCAGGGGCTTGGATTTTGGCTTCAGGATAACCCATGAACTTAAAGATTGGACAGTTGGAATGTGGAGTCCAGCCACAGCTCACTCCTGTCTGCAGGAAGCTGGTATCTGCCTCCATTCTGCCTTGTAAAACTTTTATGCAGGCATCTCGTTGGAGAACCTAACTGACATCCAGGACCTTAGCCCCAAAGGATTCTGGGAAATGTAGTTTGTAGACACCATGGGATGGGGTGTAGGATGGGGTGGGAATGGGTGCTGATGGATGCCAACAGATGCCAAAGGATGATGATGGGCAGTATCTACTTCACTCTGAGTGTCAGAGGGAGAAAAGATCCCCAAGCCCTTTCTGCCCAAGCCAAGAGTCAAGATAATTCTTTTCCTGCCCAGGGCATGCTGGTCCCTCTCTGAGTGGTGTATCTCTTTCATGACAGATGGAATTCTGCTTGTACATCATTAGCCACGTGGGCATGATCATCTCACTGGTGTGTCTCGTCTTGGCCATTGCTACCTTCCTGCTATGCCGTAGTTGCTGCCGCAACCCCAACACTTACCTCCACCTGCACCTCTGCGTGTGCCTCTTCTTGGCCAAGATTCTTTTCCTCACCGGTGTAGACAAGACGGACAACCAGGTCTCACATCCCTCAAGCTTTTCCCCCATCCAGTCCCATCATCTCCACATCTGCCTCTGCTCGTCCCTACTCAACTCCTATGCCAGTTCCCACCTCAGGACCTTTGCACATGCTGTGCCCTCTGTCAACAATACTCATCCCCCAGCTCCTCACCTGGTTGACTCCTTCTTGTGATAGATAGGTCTCAGTTTAAAATAATTTCCCTGATCATGTTATATATTGTGGTGGTCCCTCCTATTACTCTTTAAACCATTGGTTCTCATCTGGGATGATTCTGCCCCCTAGGGGACACTTGGTGATGTCTGGAGATGTTACGGGTTGTCACCACTGGGAGGAAGAGCTACTGGCATCTAGTGGGTGGAGGCCAGGGATGCTGCTAAACATCTTACAACACACAGGACAGTCCCCACAACAGAAAATAATCTGGCAACAGTGTTTCAGATGTCAATAATGCGACAGCTGAGAAACTGCTCCTTGTAACTCTATTTTGCATTCTTTCTCAGCACTTATTCGAAACTATATTGATTAGTTATTGTTTTACTTGTGTATCTACCTTCTCTGCTAGACTGTGTGCCCCGTGAGAGCAAGAACTTTGGCCAATTTACTGCCTTTAACTGTGCCAGAAATAGTAGGCTCCCAGGGTCTTTCCAAAAGGAGCACTATTGACACTTTGGGTGAGATGACCATTCTTTGTGCAGAACTATCCCTCTCACTGTGGAATGTTTACCTTCCCCATTCCCTTGAGAACTCAATGCTCATAGTGCCCCACTCCCATCGTTTGACCAGGGGTGGGCAAACTCTTCCTATAAAGAGACAGATATAAATATTTTTGGCTTTTCAGATCCCATGGTCTCTCACGACTACTCAACTCTGCTATTTAGTGTGAAAACAGCCATAGAGAATACATAAATGGGTGTGGCTGTGTGCCAGTGAAACGTTATTTACAAAACGGGCAGCCAGCCCAGTGGCTGTAGTTTGTGGGCCCCCCGTCCCCATCCCATGTCTTGAGACATCTCCTAAAGTAGGGTGATCATCCATCAGTTTTTCCCCCAAACTCTCCCAGTTGTAGCATTGACAGTCACGTGTCCTGGGAAACCTCAGTCCCGGGCAAACCAGGGCGATTGGTCACCCTACCAGTGGGATGGAGAAGAATGGTGAATGTGGTGAAGAACATCTCTATAAGTATTTGTGGAATGAACAAATGGGTCGTGTGTGGGGAACGCCAATCAGAGTACTCTCTCCGCTGCCCTCTTCCTCTGAGACTGCTCCTTGGAGGGGGCGTCCTGAGTGCACCCGCTTCTCCTCTGCAGACGGGCTGTGCCATCATCGCGGGCTTTCTGCACTACCTGTTCCTTGCCTGTTTCTTCTGGATGCTGGTGGAGGCCGTGATGCTCTTCCTTATGGTCAGGAACCTGAAGGTGGTGAATTACTTCAGCTCTCGCAACATCAAGATGCTGTACCTCTGTGTCTTTGGCTACGGGCTCCCGGCGGTAGTGGTGGCTGTCTCCGCCGGCCTGCAACCACAGGGCTATGGGATGTATAATAGGTAAGTGACATCCCTATCTCTCCCCTAAGACCCTGCTTCTGGGTTCATGATGATAATTACATGAACAACAAGAAGACTAGTAACAGTAGCAGTATGTGTGGCTACTATTTATTGAGCTTTTACTTTATGTACTTGTTCTCAGGGCTGCCATATACAGTCACACATGTTATGCACTGCACAAATCCAGGAGACACCATTTGCACTGTAGTATAAGTGAATGGTGGTGATGTAAACAGTAAACTTGATTGTACAGTTTTAAAATCATGGACTCTGGAGCCGACCTGCTTGGGTTTGAATCCTGGCTACACTCCCCTCCGTTTCTGCTACCTTGGGCAGGATACTTAACCTCCGGATGCTTGCGTTTCCTCATCTATAAAATGGAGGCTAGCAACAGTGCCTACCTCATAGTGTTGCCGTGAGGGTTAAATGAGTTATTATCTGCAAAACATTGAGAACAGCGTCTGGTGTAGAGTAAAGCACTATACACGTTATTGTTATCACCATCATTATTAGCATTGTCTGTTTTAAAGTGAGGTATATTTATTGCATGGTTCCATGCCAGATGATTTTAGGTAGTATGCAGGTGAGTACTAATTTTTAAAATATTTTTGTATTTATTTTACAGGGCATTAGAAAAACAAAATTTCCAGCATACCAAAATCATGATTTCACAGACCTGGTTCCATTGTATGAGTAAAAAAGCGAGTCAGTTTTGAGGGAAAAGTTAGGTGAAGGACAGAACAAGCAGTATGTGGATAGAGCAGAGACTGTAACTCAGTGCAAAGTTTCATTTAATACTACGACAGACCTTTGAGATTGTGTTGCTATTCTAATTTACAGTTGAGGAAACTGAGGCTCAGAGGGGTGAAGGATTTTTCTCACCATTATGGTGAGAAAGGGGCAGCATGAGGATGTGAATCTGGGTCTTTCCAATCACAAGGCCCCTGCTTGTCACCTTGTGCTGGAGGCACTTTGCTGAACTGTGTTAGGGGATTAAATATCCAGGATTCCTCCCTGCCTGCTGATGGCTGATACTTCAGGTGAGGTCATGAGATAAGGGGTGAAGGAAAGAATTTGTACTAACTGAGCACCCATCATAACCTAAATCCTATAAGCTTTACAAACATATATTATCTCTGTTACTTCTCAACAAAATTCTATGTTTCCACTGAGTACAGCAGTGCCATTCAACTATACCATAATGTAGATAGAATCTCCTGGATTTGTGCAGTGCACAACCTGTGCTGCTGTTTGTGGTGGCCCTCAGTGCAGTTGCAGAGCTTGCCTGGGGTCGCATGGCTAGTAAGTGTCCAAGCTGAGTTCAGGTCTGACTGTCTTGTCAGAAGATGGTGGTGACAATACAATCTCACCATGAGGAAGAGTCTGATGTTGGCATGAGTAGCATAAGCCCTGACACGAAGGAGAGAAGGACGATGGCATACGAGAGCTGGAAAGTTCATGGAAGGCTTCCTGGAGGAGGCAGAATTTGAGCCTTGAAAGCTCTAGTGAAATGTACACAGGCAAAGAGGAAAGGGGGTGGCAACATAGGCGAGGGCAAAAGCTTGACCAAGGGAGAGATCGGGATATGTTTGGAGGTTGGATGGATTGGACAGGAAGAAGGGGAAATGGGGTGGGTCATGGAATTTGGAGAATACCTTCTAGGTGGTGGGAACCACAGAAAGTTTTGGAAGAAAGGAGTCTCACTGACAAGGATTTGAGATGATCTTAGGAAGTGGTAGAGAATGGGGAAGTGAGACAGAGAAGAGAAGGAGCAAATATGGGGTGCATCCACGAGCAGGCTCTGCTCTGGGAGGCTGGGCTCAGTCTCAGTGGGTACCTCTGGGAGACCCTGTAGGGCACGCACCACAGTTATCCCACCCAAGCGGTGAGGGAGCTGGTGTATTTATCCACAACTCCCTCCCATCAGCCATTGGTTGAGGGCTGCTCCTGGGAGAACTAATTCTCCAGCACTTTTAGTCTGATGCCCCAGGCAGAGACGCAGATGCTGATAAGGGAACTGGCCAGTATTTACTGAAGTGGCCGTTCCTGAAAGGAGGTGAACAGCATCTTCTCATGATGCAAACATTTTCCTGCCTTTTATTCACTCTATTACTGAAGACTCACAACATCTGGTTGGCCAAACTTGATTATTTTCCTTCTCTTGAGCGGGGAGGCACACTTCTGCTAAAAGAATATTGGGGTGCTGTTACTGAACATGGTGCAATGGTTGTTGGGTGGTGAAAACAGGGAATATCTACTAGAGACGCGAAGGAAAGAGGCAATGTATCCCTCCCTCTCTCCCTTCTTCCCTCTCTCTCTCCCTCCCTCACTTTCTTCTTCTTTCTTTTCTTTTAACAAGTAATTATGGATGCCTCATCCATGCCAGGCTTTGCACAGAGTGCTAGGTATTCAGAGATGAACAAAACATTCAAGGTCCAAATTCTCATGCAGCTCATAGTCCAGTAGGGGAAGATGGACAATTCGCAAGCAAACAAACAACTGAGCAAGATAATTTATGATACTGAGAGATGCCATAAAAAAGGGCAGCAAGCTCTGCTAGAGAGGCACCAGGAGCAGGGATAGTACACTTAGCTGGGGGTAGTCAGGAATTGCTTTTCAGAGTAGGTGAGATTTGGGCTGAGATTTGAATGACAAGGTGTGCCAGTGGGGATTCTGGAAAGAGGGAAAAGGGATTACAGAGGTTATGAATGGAGAATGGGCTCTACCCAGGGCACTAAGTGAACATTTCAGGAACATTTACCCAGCAAGAAGGTCTGAAAGAGGATTTGCTGTGGTCCAAAGAAAACTGAAATTCGACCAGCCCCATCAGGAGAATCTTCGTCTCCATCTCATCTCCCAGTAGTCTCCTCCATTAGTGCATTTGTTGGGGCATGAATAGCTGTAGGGTCAAGACCCTGAGACAAGCACTGACTCCTCCTGTTTCTCACAATAGCTGCTGGCTGAATACGGAGGCGGGGTTCATCTGGAGTTTCCTGGGGCCAGTTTGCACAATCATAGTGGTAAGCAGATTGCTTGGTGCTGGGTGTTCTGGAGCAGGAGCAAGGAGAGTTGAAAGGTCAGGAAATGTCAGCGGAAGCTGCATAGCTGAGGTCACCTATTCTCCTCAAACGTTCTCTCTTCTGATCCTTGATTCTTGAGATTTCCAAGTTGAAGTGTAATTTCTTTGATTTGGGATTTTTTTATGCCAACATGCAAATGCTCCCGGGAGAACCCACAGTCTTATCTGCCCTTTGTGCTTCAGTGTGAATGGGTCTGTCAACCTCTTCTGAGTACAGATATTAAATGAGAAAAAAGGTAGAAAGAAATTAAAAACAATTGATGGGGAAGAGAAAGAAGGAACTGGTGGGATGGAAGCAAAGGGGAGCCTGGAGATTTTTTTTCAGCTTTCTTGAGGTATAATTGACAAATAAAAATTGTATATATTTAAGGTGTACTACTTGGTGTCTTGTCATATGTATACCTTGTGAAATGATCACCACAATCAAGCTAATTAATATATCCATCACCTCACATTGTTACTATTTTTTCTTTTCTGTTATTTTTGTGTGTGTGGTGAGAATGCTTATGACCTACCTCTTAAGCAAATTTCAAGTGTACCATACAGTTTTGTTAACTATAGTCACCATACTGTACATTAGCTCTCCAGAACTTATGCATCGTGCATAACTGAAACTTTGTAACCTTTGAGCAACGTCCCCCCATTTCCCCCAACCCCTGGCCCCTGGCAACCACCCTTCTACCCTCCGAGAAGCCTGGGATGTTGAGTACCGTCTCCTTGCCTCCAGTCCATACTTTGCAGTCCTACAAGATGTTTCTGCTGACTCTCACTCATGGTTGGCTCATTTCCTTGTGTCATTTGTAATTGCTACTTATGAGCTCATATCTGACTGATCTAAATCTTGGGAATTCTTGAGGTTGTATTCCTTCAGAGAAGTGTTGCTCTGACATCAGATTTTTTGGTGGCCATGTATTAGTTTGCTAGGGCTGCTATGATAGAGTATCACAAACTGGGTAGCTTAGAACAACAGAATTTTCTTGTCTTAGAGTTCTGGAGGCTAGAAGTCTGAAATCAAGGGGTCAGCAGGGCCACACTCCCTCTGACGGCCCCAGGGAAGGATCTCTTCCAGTCTTCTCTCCAGCCTCTGGTAGCCTCATGCATTCCTTGGCTTGTAGATGTCTGTCTTCTCCCTGTGTCTCTTCACCTCATCTTCCCTCTATGCATGTCTGTCTCCGTGTCCAAATTTCCCTGTTTTATAAGGGCACCAGTCATATCGGATTAAGGCCCATCCTAATGGCCTCATTTTAATTTGATGACCTCTGTAAAGACCCTATCTCAAAATAAAGTCACATTCTGAGGTCCTGAGGATTAGGGCTTCAACATATCTTTTTGAGAAGGGGACACAATTCAACCCATAATAATCAACTGGTCTTGATTCTAACTTCCTGGATGCATCCAATGGAAATAAACACAGATCACCTAAATGAGAACAAACAGAGGCTATTTATTCAGATATTGTCATAATAAGAAAGTCAGTCACCATCATGTGCATTTGTCAGAGGCTCAAAGGCAGGCAGAGGAGTGGGAAAGCTTTGTAGAGAGAAACAGAAGGCTTCAGATGTGCCCTGAGTGGAGGTTGTTGACATAGGGATGCTATAGGTGGGCTAACTCGAAGCAGGCATCCTATGTTATTGGTTAGGGGAGCATATTGGCTTTCTCCTTTTGGTGCTAAGTCAGAAACAGGGGCAGAAGTTAAGGAGGCTGTCAGTTATTGATCAAGTCCTGGTCGTTTAGAATTGATTGCTTCAGTAGTTATTGTTTGGCTTCCTGGAGTGGTTACTGCAGACTACGGGTCAGAGTTCTCTTTTTATAGATGGTCTGGCCATTGTCCTCGTGTATATCCAATCTTTCAATCCCTTCTGCTTGGCTTTGTAGATCAATTCCACCCTCTTGACTTGGACACTGTGGATCCTGAGGCAGAAGCTTTCCAGCGTCAATGCCGAAGTCTCAACGCTCAAAGACACCAGGTGAGTCCCTCCTTCCTTTCGTCTCCCCTTCCAATCTCCCTTCTTTCTTTCCACAAATGTTCATTGAGTACCTTTTGTATGCCTGGTTCTGTGCCCAAGACGGACTAGCACAGCGTCTGGACTTGGGGGGCCACAACTCCAACTCTGCCACTTACAAGCTGTGTGACCTCAGGCAAGTTACATAACCTCTATAAAACTCAGTTTCCTCGTCTGTAGAATGGGAATATTAATATTGCCTATTTTATGTGGCTTATGAAGCATTTAACACAGTTACTAGGAGAAGTGAATGTTTCATACATAGACACTATTAATATATTTTTAATTCTTCTCCTATGTGTACATAGTGGAATAGAATTATGGTACTTTATTTTTATAATCGTTTTTTTCTCTTAATAACGTCATAAAATTTTTTCTCTTTAATTAGAAATTTGTCGACTATCCTTTTTTTTGTATAACATTTCAGTGTGAGGATGCAGCACAGTTTATTTAAATCATCCTTCATTCATGGACACATTTAAGTTATTTCTGATTTTTTTTTTGCAATTGTAAACAGTATTGTCTTGAATATCCTTGCAGGTAAATCTTCTACATCTGTGGTTATTTAATCATAACACTAGGGGTGAAATTGCTTGAGTCAAAGTGTAGGTTGAGTTGCAACACTTTTAGTGTACATTGCAAACCGTTTTCCAGAAAACTTATTTCCGTTTACAAGAGTGCTTGTTTACCTCCAGCCTTGCCAGCATTAGGGTTTATCATTTTTTGTTGTTTTGCCGATTTAATAGATGACATGTACTATCTCATTGTTTTAGCTTTGTATATATTATTTTATCTTACAAAGAGAGGACTTTTTCGTATTCTCGTAGAACATCTGTGTTTCTTAACTTCATCACTCAACTAATGTTCATTTTAAGAACCCACCCAAACCAGACATTGTCTAGGTTTTATTGTTGGTAACCTGATGATGGTCCCTTGTTTGTTTTCCTGTCAGTGTCCAATCCTACATTCATCTTAAATATTTTTTTCTAAAAATTATTTTTAAAAAATTAGTTCATGGGCCGGCCTGGTGGCGCAAGCGGTTAAGTGTGCGCCCTGCTGTGGTGGCCCGGGGTTCGCCAGTTCGGATCCTGGGCGTGCACCGACGCACCGCTTTTCAAACCATGCTGTGGCCGCGTCCCGTATAAAGTGGAGGAAGATGGGCATAGATGTTAGCCTAGGGCCAGTCTTCCTCAGCAAAAAGAGGAGGATTGGCAGATGTTAGCACAGAGCTGATCTTCCTCACACACACAAAAAAATTAGTGCAAAAAGTTAAAATAAAGTTAATATATGCCATGGCAAGAAAAATTAAGCATTAAAAAAGGAAACATGTGAAAACTAATTCCTTCCTTTTTCCCTGACCTCCCAGGTCCCCAGGTCTCTCCCACCTCAAGCAACCACTATTACCTGAATTGAGCTTCCTTCCAGAATATCCTATACTTACACATCCACCTTCTATTACATAAATGACAGGATACTGTACATATCATTCTGCACTTGGTTTTTTCCACATAATAGGTAGCTTATTTCATATCAGTACTTAAGGTTAAAAACAACTAACAAAAATGTTTATTTTGTGCCAGACACTGTTCTAAGCACCTTTAGGGTCTTGCCATCTCATTAATTAATCTGTAGAACAAATTTATGGTGTAGGCATTATGTTATCATCCTTATATCAACGTGAGGAAACTGAGGCACAGTGAGGTTAATTAACTTACTAAGGCCACAAAGTTAGTGAGTGGATCAGTCAGAATTTAAACACAGGCAGTCTGACCCAGAGCCTTACCCACTATAGTATATTGTCACTGTCATCTCATTTTATTTTATTTATTTATTTTTTTATAATTTTATTTATTTATTTATTTTCCCCCAAAGCCCCAGTAGATAGTTGTATGTCACAGCTGCATATCCTTCTAGTTGCTGTATGTGGGATGCAGCCTCAGCATGGCCGGAGAAGCTGTGCGTAGGTGTGCGCCCGGGATCCGAACCCGGGCCGCCAGCAGCGGAGCACGCGCACTTAACCACTAAGCTATGGGGCTGGCCCCCGTCATCTCATTTTAAAAAACAGTTTTATAATCTGATTTCTGTCTCTATGATTTGCCCATTCTGGACATTTCATATAAATCGACTCATATACTATGTGGTCTTTTGTGACTGACTTCTCTCACTAAGCATCATGTTTTCAAGGTTCATCCATGTTGTAGCATGTGTCAGTGCTTCACTCCTTTTCATGGCTGAGTAATATTCCACTGTATGGATGAACCATGTTTTGTCTATTGATTCATCTGTTGATGGACTTTTGGGTTGTTTCTAGTTGGGGGAGAAGGGAATGGGGGATTACTGCTTAATAGGGACGGGGTTTCTTTTTGGGGGATGAAAATGTCTGGGAACTGGACAGTGGTGATGTTTGAACAACATTGTGAGTGTGCTCAATACCACCAAATCATACTTTAAATGGTTAAAATGGTGAATTTTATGTTATGTTTTTACCTCAGTAAAAAAAAAAAAAAAAGTCTTCATAGTATTTCATTGTATGACTTCATCATTCATTTAATGTATCCCAAATTCTTGCACACGTGTGTCCTTCTAGCCTTTCATTACTAAAGACAATATTATGTTAAATGCATGTGTCCACATGTCTTTGTGCCCGTGTGTACCTGTAGGCCAATAGCATCTAAATGCCTATAGGATTTGATTTCCCTGCAACTAGGTTTGGAGATTCCACCCCACATGTACTCCCACCTGGGTGGTGGATTGCACAGTGGCAGCCTCAGAGAATTCCTGGGAGTGTGTCCCATGAGGACAACAGCCACCTCCCAGAACCTTATCCTCTGCAAACCTTCTCCTCCAGGTTATTGACATTCAAGGCCTTTGCCCATGTCTTCATCTTGGGGAGCTCCTGGGTGTTGGGCATTTTCCAGATTGGACCCATGGCTAGTATCATGGCCTACCTGTTCACCATCATCAACAGCCTGCAGGGGGCCTTCATCTTCCTCATTCACTGTCTGCTCAACCGCCAGGTATGTAGCTGCTGCCCTCGCTGTCCCTGATGCCCCTCCTTCCAGGGGACATGCCTGTGCCAGCGTACTTCCCTGCATCTGGGAGTGATTCATCTCCCTGTGATGTGTCTCCATCTCCAGGTACGGGAAGATTACAGAAGATGGATTACCAGGAAGATCAAACCCAGAGCCCAGTCCGAGACTTCAGGGACCTTACTGTCATCCCTTCCCTCCACTTCCAAAACGGTGAGAGACGGTGTGTTTTATGCAGATTCTGGTCAAACAGAATCCTTACTTCTTAGCAATACTAAACACTGCCATGTGTTGAGTACCTACTGTGAGTTAAGTGCGTCCATGGGTATTAGCTCATTTGATAGGGTGTAGGGTTTAAAAGTGGAGGTTCAGGAGCCAGCCTGCCTAGGTTTAAATCCCAGCTCTGCTTTTAGTAGCTTTGTGGTCTAAAAAAGATAAAATCATGGGGGCTGGCCCCATGGCCTGATGGTTAAGTTCAGTGTGCTCCACTTTGGCAGCCTGGGTTCAGTTCCTGGGTGCAGACCTACACCACTCATCAGCAACCATACTGTGGCAGTGACCCACATACAAAATACAGGAAGATTGGCAACAGATGTTAGCTTAGGGTGAATCTTCCTCAAGCAAAAAGAGGAAGATTGACAGGAGATGTTAGCTCAGGGTGAATCTTCCTCAAGCAAAAAGAGGAGGATTGACAGGAGGTGTTAGCTCAGGGTGAATCTTCCTCAGCAAGAAAAAAAAAGATAAAATCATGATTCACACAGATATAAAATGAGCATACATTAAGGATTTTATTCTACCCATCAATCAGTGAAAGAGCGAGGCAGATGTTATAACTGGCTCAAAAGAGAACGCAAAGAACAGACATATATGTATAAAATATATAATATATACAATGTATACATAATACATAAAACACATATAATGCATACAATGTATACATAATACATAATATACATATAATGCATACAATGTATACATAATATATAATATATATTACATAATACATATGCAATATATATATAATGTATACATAATACATAATACACATATAATATATACAATGTATACATAATACATAATATATATATATATGCTTGTTGTTGCTGTTCTCTTTTGAACCAGTTATAACATCTACCTAGTTCCCTCATTGATAATTATACATATATAATATAACATACCATTATATATTATATAATTATACCTATAACTATTATATATAATTATTAATATTATTATATATATAATTTCATATATACATATACGTTATATATGTATTACATGTATATGAATTATAATACCTATGAATTATAATACATATATATAATTTCAGGAATACTGAAATGAATGTGCAAATGGAGGCAAAACTGTTTTTTCCATGGAATTGCTTTGCACTGCTGTCAATTATTTAAAATTTACAGAATTGTAAAATATCTCCTACATAGATCAGAATTGGATAACCTGGAGATGTGTGCTCTGACAATACATCGTTTTCCATGGAAGTACTCATTTTTCTCTACACCATAGATCTCATCCAGTCTCACAGCCATAAACGCCATCTATTAGCAATGACCCCCAAATTTTAAACAATGTGAAGTCCAGCCTCCTCTCCTGAATTCTAGACTCATATAACCAACCACCTACCAAGTGCCCCCACTGAGATGTCTAATAGATGTCACAAACGTAACATGTTCCAAACTGAGCTTCTGATCCCCCAACCTCTCATTTCCACAGAGGGTCCCCTATCCTTCTATCCTTCAGCACAAGCCTGTGAAGTTATCCTTGACTCTGCCTTTCTTCTTACCCTCCATCTCCAATCCATCAGCAAATCCTGTTGACCCTTCCTCAGAATGTATCCACAATCGGATTGCTTCTCTTTCCCTCTGTTGCTTCTATTCTGTTCCAAGTCCTATTGTCTGTAGCCAGGATTATGGAAATAGCCTCATGAAGGTGTTTCTGCTTCCTGTCTTGCCTTTTCCCTGCCCCAACTTTGGTCTATTCTCCTTGCAGCAGCCAGAGGGCACCTGTGAACTCCTGAGTCAGGTCACATCCCTTCTCTGCCTACAACCCTCTATGGCTCCCACCTTACTCAGTAAAAGCCAACGTCCTCCTGATGGCCCACAAGGCCCTGTACAGTCAGACCCTCTTTTGCTGCTTGACCTCATCTTCTGTTAATCTCATTTCTTTCTGCTCCACCCACACTGGCCTGCTCAGGATTCTTCACTTCTCCTCCTTAAGAACCTTGAACTGGATGCTCACTCTGCCTTGAATGTTCTTATCTTGACACACGTGGCCAACTCCCTTACCTCCTTCAAATCTTTGTTTCAATAGTATTTCCTCTGATAGCTCTACGTTGTACTGCCTCCTTTTCTCCTACCCTGGCCTTCATGCTTCTCTTGCCCCCTAATCGTGATTTTCTTTTCATAGCACTTTCCACTTTCTAACGTGCTCTAACTTCCTCATTTATTTCCTTTATTATTTATGGTCTTCTGTCCCCCACTAGAATGTCTTATTTTTTCACTGACATATTCCAAGCTCAAGCAACTAAGATGCAGTGGCTTAACTAAATAGGTTTTTGTTTTTTTTTCTTGCAAGAATAGAAGCCCAGAGTTAGGTGTTGCTGGTACTGGTTCTATTGTTCAGTGGTATTGTGAAGGATCTAGGTTCTTCCTAGTTTTCCATTCCACTAGCAGCATGTTGGCTTTTCACCAAAATGTTTTTTATGGTTGCAAGATGGCTGCCAGAGCTTCAGACATCACGACCATGTTCAAGGCAGGAAGAAGAAGTATGGGGCAGAAGCAGCAACCTCTCCTTTCATGCCTCTCCCTTTAACAAGAAACAGAAGCTTTTCCCAGAAACCCCTCAGCAGATTTCCCTTTCACCTAACTGGTCAGAAATGCATCACATGACCACTCCTAGTTACTAAAGAATTTGACAAAAGATGTATTTGGCTTTCTAGCTTCTAGAGCGGGAGCTATCAGTGGTGAAGAGGTTGAGAGTGGCTTTTGAGTTTGCACACAGTGCCTGCCATGCTAGAGATAATCACTGTTACCATTTTAATGTTTACCCTTCTAGTCTTTGTTGCCATATCATCTCTCTCTGTATTTATAAGATCCGTGCCCCTGTAGATATGACCCCTGGGATCACGTTTGTACTAATCCTGCTGCTGATTCTGATTCTGATTTCTCTCTCGCAGAGTTAAAGCACCTTCTTGCTTTCAAATATGCTATGAAGCAACATTTGAGGACAGCAGGTGCCGGCAGGAGCTGACGCTGAAATCTTCTCTTCATGGCTTAATGTGGAAATGCAGGGTCCCGCCAGCTCCGGGAATCTCTGGGCAATTCGGAGCACTGATGGGGGGGGGCAGTCTTCCGGTGGTTCCACGCACTGGTGAGAAACAAGACTTTCTCTTCCAGGTTATCATTTTGTCTTTCATGTTCTGCAATCCTTTGAATTTCCAGAGTTTTGTGGACGTAATAGATCCCAGTGCAATGGCATGACCAAGAATATCCGGCTACCATTTTGTTTTCTCATAAGTTCTTTGGCACATGGCTCCAAGCCTGCCTCTCCGGCACCTGTCACAGAGTAGCCCTCAGGAAATGACATGTCTGACTGACTGGCTTATCCTTTGACAAAGACTCCTCCTGCCTTTAAAGAAATGGCCAGTAAAACTGTAACGAGAGCCCCGGGGGATAAATAAAGCACACTGACATATAGGCTACTTTGGCACAAACACTTAAAAGAGTTATGTTGGTAAGCAGGAGTGTCGATGGAGCAGAATTCCAGCGTTTCACAGAGAGTTGAAGGACTTGATGATGAAGCCTTGGGGAATATTTTGGTTTCCTGGAACCTTTCAGGGAACCAACATCTCCCTTCCTTCCTGGAACTGTTTTGTGACTTGGCTAGGATTCGCACCGCTCACAAAGTTATCACCATCCTGCCTTGCTCTTCATCCCCCCTAAAATCTTGAGTGCCAGGGAGAGAAGAAGGAAAATTTGAAATGTAGATATCCCTCCCTTCCATGGCCACTCTTCAGCCTGCCTCCTCAAAGTGTGGTCCATGGACCAGAAGCATCAGCATCCCTTTGTTAGAAAAGCAGGATCTCAGGCCCCAGCCCAGGTCTGCTGAACCAGAACCTGTGGTTTAATGAGATCCCCGGGGGTTTGTGTTGTGCACATAAATGAATGATCTAGAATGTTCTTCTGTTTTCCATGCTGATAGCAGAGCTTGTCTTTAAAACTAGAAAAGAAAACGTGTTCTTGGCTTTAGGACTTTGCATCTGCCATTTTCTCCTCTTAGGACACCTTTCCTCAAAATTGGGCTAATTTCACCCTCTCTTTGAGTCTCAGCTTAGTCATCACTTCCACCAGGATGCACTCTGTGAATCTCTTGAAGGAGGATTGGATGTCACCTCTGCGTGTCCTCTAAGGCTTCATGCTTTCCAACCCTGTGTTATAATTTCTTTTCTTTAGTGTTTCCAATTAGATTCTGAGCTCCTTAAGTACAGGGCAGTATAGTCAGTGGATTCTCCATAATATGTTGAATGAAAGAGTGAATGAATGATTACTCTCCATTTTGAAGTTGAGGAAACTGAGGCTCAGGGAGGTTAAGTAACTTTCCCATCATTACACAGCTGTAGCGGGCTGAGCTGGGCTTTGAACTCTTGACCATAGAGCTCCTCTTCCAGGCCACTAGTCCTTCTCCTTCTCTTTCTTTGACCCCAGGAATTCTTAAATGGGGATACAGAGAAAAGACTAAATATTTACTTTGAGTCAACTTACCATTTAGGATTCAGTTCACTCAGTAATGATCCTGTGTTGAACAATTTGATCACAACATTAAACTTGATTGATGGAGGCTCAGTCTTTGTTGTTTGTGGCAGCCATAATTTTGGAGGGGGGCTGACACATGTTTACAAACAAGAGTTCATTTATTATAGGGTGGTCTTCAATGCTTGGCTTGTCCAGAGGGTTCAATACAGAGGTGACAATTCTAAGGATATTGAAACAAGAGAAGGCATGATTTTTACCCATCGCCAATTGTGGTAGGTTGATTGCATCAATGCCTTCAAGAATGGTTTCCATGACTCTACACTCCTTCCCTGTAACTTTGTAACCCTTCCTTCTCTGACTCTGGCTTGGCCTTGAGAGTTTATTTGGCCAACGGAATGTTAGCAAGCATGACTCAGAGGTTTCAAAATTGGGTGTGCATCCCTTCTTGCCCTTTGCATGATTTGTCTTGCCCGCTCTTGCACTCCTGCCTCCGCCATAAGAACATGCCCAGTCTAACCCGCTGGAGGCATGTGAGAAACGTATGGAGGAGAGTTAAGTCATCCCATTATACCAGCTGAGGCTGTCCTTAATTAACCACCTAGCCAAATTGTAGCTGACTGCAGTCACATCAGTGAACCCAGTCAAGATCAGCAGACCTGCCCACCCAACCCATCAACTCAGGAGCAACAATCAGGTATCATTATTTTAGGGCACTAAGTTTCAGGAGTGGTTTGTTATGAAGTGTTGTTTGTGGCAATTGCTAACTGATACAGCAGCCAATGGATTGTCAACATTTTGCATTTGATTGCAACAATTTGGAATATACAAAGAGGAGGATTTTCCTCTACATTTCCTCTTAGCTATCAAGGTCTATAAATCTATAATGCTTGAATAAAGTTCTTTCTGACAGAAGAATTGCACAAGGCATTGTCTATCTCTATTACAATGTTACATGTTGGTTTAAAATACAATTGTGTTAAGGAACTCTATGTTTCTAAGGTAAGTGAAAGCTGTAACCTCCACAACAAGGATCTTTCTTACTATAAACATCAAGCTACGCTTGGTACATTCCTTTACCCCCATGGCCTCATATGCCTCCACTAGAGGGAGAAAAGAAACTCGGAATAAAACTGCATTGTTCTCAAATTCCATAAATATAAAGTGAAGTAACTCTGTCCTCTTATAATCCAAATAATTTATGGTGTCCAAAAAAGACAGATCCATTCATTCAAGAAATATTTATTGACCACCTAAAATGTACTTTTCCTTCCTAAAACATTAAACATCATTGAAAAAAATTAAAAAATTGAAAAGCAAGGATATTAGAACATAAAATATTATTTTAAATTTAAATATTTTATTTTTCCCCAAACCAGAATTTATTAAAATTTGACTTTCTTGATTTTAATGGAAGCAAACTCATCAATAATTTTTCAAAATCAATTTATAGAAAAAAAATTAACCATTAAAAGTACATTGAAATAGTGTATGTAGGGGCTCACATTTTTCCTTTTGTATCAGGTTCCATTATGACCCCAGCATAGCACTGTCAGATCTTGGATTTGGATATTTTGCTTATCACGGATTTTTCTTGCATTGATTTTGATATTTTTAAAAATTGCATTTACATGGTATTTATCTTGATTACTCAGTTTATTTGATGCACACTTAAATTTTGTGCCTGAGATGAGTGCTTCCCTCCCCTCCCCTCAGTGCTGGCCCTGATCGTGATCTTTTGTTTTACTGAGGAAGATTCTCCCTGAGCTGGCAACTGCTGCCAATCTTCCTTGTGTTGTATGTGAGCTGCCACCACAGCATGACCACTGACAGACGAGTGGTGTAGGTCTGCACCCGGGAACCGAACCAAGGCCACCGAAACAGAGCACGCCGAACTTAACAACTAGGCCACTGGGGCGGGCCCTGGTCATGATTTTTGGGAGGCAGATTCATACTGGTTTTTCAGGAAGTGGGACAACATCCTTGGCACCCCTTGCTTAAAAACACTTGATTATTAATAATGCTGTATTAGTCACACCTACCTACATGGAAAGAGAAAACCATAACATAGTGCCAGATGTCTCATGGTTACACAGAAAGTTATCCTCAGGGTGACATAGAACAAGTATGCCCATGTTATTTTAAAACATTTATTTTTCCCACTTGTCATATTGTGAACATCTTTTCAACTCATCGAACCTCTTAGAATTTCATTTTTTTTCTCATTAGCTGCATGGTATACATGTGTCATAATGTATTTAGCCTGTGTTTGCATCATTTCCAACTTTTTAGTACTATAAACTATACCGTAATGAACACCTTTGAGCTAAATTTTGAGCACTCTTCTAGTTAAATGCTTTTAAAATTAGTGGTAGGTTATCAATGAGAGGAAGCTTATATGTCTTTCTTAATGTCTGGTTGAAGAAAAACATTAGTAACTGGACAAATCTATCAAACTTTCACAAACTGTCAAAAAGTAAATTGTTAGCAATATAATAATTTGAAGTTTACTTAAGCTCTACTCATAGAAAATCTTTTCATCATCAGTTCTAAGTCATCTGGTTGCCTCCCTGCCTTAACATTTCTGTTCTGTTGTGCCTAAAGTTATCAATCTTTTATTTGTGATACTCAGCATGTTGGATTATAATCAGATGCTCATGTGTTTTTGTGCCCCGCTATCCTGTGAGTTCCTTGTCATTTATCTCTGCAGGCTTATGACCCAACAGAAGATTAGGTTCACGGATTGGATCAATAATGTTTGTTTAATGAATGCATCAAGGAAAGAGTATGTCAATCTACCATACAGCAACAGGACACTGTTCTCTATTCTGACCCCTGAAGGACACCCCCTGATTTTACAGATAATGTCATGCTCTTGCAGAGTCACCCAAAGACCCCCTTTTTTTTTAATATGCCTTAATTTTATCTATTTATTTATTTTTTACCCAAAGCCCCAGTAGATAGTTGTATGTCATAGCTGCACATCCTTCTAGTAGCTGTATGTGGGACGTGGCCTCAGCATGGCCAGAGAAGTGGTGCGCGCCAGGGATCCGAACCCAGGCCGCCAGCAGCAGAGCACGAGCACTTAACCACTAAGCCACAGGGCCGGCCCAAGACCCTTTTGTTTAAGTTTCCAATAACAATAAATCTGTGCTAATTCCATTACGAACACTGCTATTTCTAAAAAGACAATAAGCAACTTAGGTCAGCTTCCCTAAAAGCAGAGCCTGAGACAGGGATTTTGGTGCCCATGATCTTTGAGGGAGTGCTCCGAGAAGAGAGAAAGTACAGGAAGAAGAAGGAGCGGAGCAAGGCTGTGGTCTCGGCTGGAGCCTACTTGCAGCCTGACCTCACCGTGAGCTCTGGAGCATGAATTGTACCTCAGCGTTGGTCCCATTTTGAGGCACAGGGACCATCCTGTTTTGTCCCTGTGTCAGTTAATTCCTGGCTGTGTGCTGCCCCCATGGTGGTGGGAAGATGTATAACAGCTCCCCTTTGGCTGAGGCCAATTTTCTGGAGAAGGGGACAGCTGGCCCAAAATGGGGACTAGGGAGAGCCACCAACAATATTGACTACTTCGCCCCATCTTCGTGACCACCAAATATGAAAAAGTAAGTTGTATCAATAATTCAGATACTTGCTTGAAGCTCATTGTAATGAGATTTCAAACTTCATTAAAACAACTTGTTTCAAGTGATGCTGCAAACTTCTTAGACCTTCCAGTAAAACCTTCCTCTTACTAAAGATGTTAAAGATTATTTACTGTTACCATTTGGCTTTATTGAGCCTAGAATGCAATGGTTTTTATATTTCCAAATATACCTCTAATAAAGTACTTCCATCTTTAAAAAATATGAAAAGTGTCAGAAAGAGACATTTCTAATTCTTGTCTTGGGAGGGGGCATACCTTCTATTTGAAATCCTATAATGTACAACACCCAATAGTACTTGCCATTACTCCCTGAACATTACATCACTTTATTATCGATATTTAATCTTTGTCATGTCCCACTTCTGTGACCCTACTTCATGGGTAATTAAGAGCTTTAATAAAAGTATCCACTTGATGTGCAATTTGAAACTCTCAAGCTGCATCTGCCAGTGCTACAGATATGGGCTGGCTCAATTTGCCTGTCTAGCTTTTGACCATGGGATCTCAGATTGTCTTCCTTCCTCTTCCCTATTTCTCATAAAAATCCCTCTTTGGGAGTTTGTGGGTTTTGCTGAAGTAGCATCTGGTCTCTGCTCCCCATCTTCCTCTACTGTGACCTCCTTGTCAAAGTCCCTCATATGCCTTCCCCAAGTTTCTGCCCAGCTCAGCACAGCGATATTTGCTGTGACCAGGTCAAGCCCACAGAGTGCTGAGAGTCATCCTGACCTGTGCTGGAAGAAGCAGCTTCTCTCCCCAGCTTGGGGCTGCCATTGTCTCCCGAGCTTGAAAGCAGCTGCCCTTGGGCATGGAATCACTTCTGACTCATAAACACCATGGCACCATCTCTCATTCTATCCCTTCACTTAAGGGGCCACCAAATAGCCACTTAGGTCTGCTGGACACATGGACATTCTCCACCCTTCTGTCTTCTCTCTCTTTTCCCTCCAGTGGAATCTTCTCAAAACCTCCATGCATATCAGCTCATGCAGGTAGGTGTTTTGGAGGCGTTATAAGGGTGTATCTCAATCGTTTGCCAGAAGCATCTAAATTCTACCTCTGGTCCAGCCCGAACACCCTGTGACAGATAGATGAGAAAACCCAGGAGGATTGTAGATGTTAAGGAATTGTCACGATGTCATTTATTCATCCTATGAATATTTATGAAGTATCCATTCTCTAGAAACTGGGGCTATGATACTAAACAAGACATACGTTGTCTTTCCTTTCATGGAAGTTACATTCTAATGGTGGGGGGAGACCCAATAAACAAGTAAATAGAATTTAAAGTGGGCTGGGTGTCTTCCATTGACCCCTCCAAATCCATCCAGTTGTCTGTCTGGAATGCTGACATCTTTGGAGTATGACAATGGACTTTCTTGACCTCTGCCTTTCAGTTGGTTTTGGCCAGTGGGAAACACCAACAAGATATCAGAAAAGTGGAGGAGAGAGAGGTCAGAGCATTTATTCTCTTAGCTCCTTCCCTGTGAGTCACCATGAGATGTCTGTCCCTTGAATGAAGACCACAGCTCCAAGATGTGGTTCACCAAATCTTATCAATTACAATTTCTTATCCTTGTCCATTCTGATATTTTCTCAATAGCATTACATGCAGTTCCTAAACATCTTCAGCCTATCCTGTGATTTTATTTCCACATAGAATAAAAAGAAAATTTAGAAAGCTTCAGTTAGGACATTTGCAGAATTAACATCCACACTTTTTGTATGAATTACAACATATCATGCTCTCCCCACCAGCATTTTGCATGATCACCACAGAGATAAAAAAAAAAAAAAGCCAATGTTGTCTGGATTTTATGAAAAATAACGTTCATCAAAATCCCTGGGTAATGGATATGATTTTGCCAAAACCCAAACGGATCAACTAGGTTCCCTGTTTAAACCCGTATGGGACCAGTAATTTATTTATTATTTTTTAATAAAAGTCACATGACATAAAATTCACCATTTTAGCCATATTAAATTAATATCCAGTGGCTTTTAGAACACTCAAAATGTTGAGCAACCATCACCCTGTGGGACCATGTTTTAAAGCATCTCAGGTACCAAGCACACTTGGCGTGAGAGGTTTGTTTGAAACAAAAGTGACAGTATATTCTAAGGGCAATATTCAGTTGATTTCCAGTGAGCCGGGTGAGAAAGAACGTTTGTATGAGCCACTAACCAGGACCACTTTGGCATCAAGTCTAGGCTGCCGTTCTGATGGGGCAGAAATACTGGGCTCTACTTGATACTTGTGTCCTGTTCTTTGCAGGGCAGAACACCTTCACCGTATTTCCAGCCAATCCTCCTAACCAAATATCACCGCTTCAAGGCGTGGGAAGTTTGCTGAGAAACAATTGTGTTTAAACAATAGGCAAAGGAGGAAGTGGCTTTTGTGTTTTGTGCTTCAAGCTCATATATTGGTAAAGGGTGACGTTTCCTTCTTTTCTTGAAATGTGGCTTCCTCTTCTGTGACAGTGAATAAGAAAGATTTGGCTTCTGGTTAGAATGAGTAGAGCCGGTATAGTGCCAGGGTGTATGTTAGTTGGCAACTTGTCGAGAAGCGGCTGCCCAGTCAAACGGATTAAATGAAGAGGGTTTAATGAAGATACTATTTATATAAGTGTGAGCAGGTAGAACAGGTTCTGAATCCAATGCCACAGCATGAGGTGGGGGGGTTTCCCCACACATTCAAGCAATTCTCTGACACCATCTGTGTGTTCTACAATGCATCTCAATTGTGACACTATCTACCCAGAGATAGCGTCAGATCCCATAGGTTAATGGCTCAGTCCCACAAGACTGCCTCCCCTCCTACTTCAGAAGCCACTCGAAAGCCTAGATTGTCACTTGTGCTTCTGACTGATTGGCTATAGATTGGAGATTCCCATGACCCCCTCCTCAAGTCCCATTAATTTGCTAGGGCGGCTCATGGAACTCAGAGAAACATTTTACTTACTAGATTACTGGTTTATTATGAAAGGATGTAACTCAGGATCAGCCAGATGGAAAAGATGCATAGGGCAAGGTATGGAGAAGGGGCTTGGAGCTTCCATGCCGTCTGCAGGTATGCCACTCTTCCCAAATTTCCATGTGTTCACCAACCTGGAAGCTCTCCGAACCCATCTCTTTGCATTTTTCTAGAGGCTTCATAGCATAAGCATTGATCGATTGGATTGATTAAATTATTGGCCATTGGTGATTGAACTCAATCTCCATCCCCTCTCCCCTCTCTGGATATCAGGGGGTGGGACTGAAAATTCCAAACCTCTAATCTCTTGGCTGGGTCCACTGGCAACCAGCCCCCCTTAGGTGCTCTCCAAAAGTCACCTCATTAGCATAAACCCACTTATGCTGGAATGGGGCTTGTTATGAATAACAGGTCACCCATTTCACCTTTATGGCTCAGGAACTGAGGAGGAGAGACCAAATATAACAAAAGATACTCCCATTGCTCAGGAAATTCCAAGGGTTTTAGGATCTTTGTGCCAGAAACAGGATGAAGACCAAATATATATTTTTTATTATAAATCACAATATCACAGCAGGGCTAAGAGAAACCAACAGAGGATGGTGGGACACCCTGGGAGTAGCAGTATGAGGGATCGCTTATCATTCCTTGGATTAAAGGAGATTCCCTTTAATTCAAGGGGATGGAGCAGTTACAGGAACCTGGAAATGGGCTTAGCCTGTGACAGAAAAATTGAACCACTGCCCAAATGTGCAGTCTCTGCAGGGAAGGGGGAGTTTCTCCATCTCTTTCTCCTCTATCCCTCTTCTCTCCTTCCAAGGCTACCATTTTCAAACTCATTTGGAAGACAGAGCACAAGAGTGGGCTGATAATACAGTCCATACAGGACAACCTCCCAGTGCACAGAACAGGGTAGAGAGGGATGGAGAGCAGATTCTTTCCCAGTTGCCCAAAGTGAATTGTTACAAAGTTGTTAAAATTCGAGAGGCAGCCACACCCCATTGAATTTTTCATGACATTGGGCATTTGCTCCCTTGAGTTGTGAAACAGACTGGAATTCTGTGACAATGACAGCCTACTGCTCTGTCAAGGAGAGGTAAGATATCTGAAGTTGGGATTTAAGAAGAAGGTCATCAACAGATTCTTCTGTCTGATGGCTTCTGATTTCGTTACTTCTCAGTTTGTTCATTGGCCCATGGGACACTCTACTGTCTGTCTGTGTTCCTCTCTGAGGCTTTGCACTCAAACTCTCCAAGAAAGAAACAAACTGGATGGATTGGGCAGTCAAAATCCAATATGGAGAATGACTTTAAGGTAGACTTCTCTGCTTGGACCACCTCATAGGACATTGGTGGTGTATGGACCAACCCATGGTCCAATCAGTTGTAGTTGGTAGATGAAGTCACATGGTACCAAACCTGACAACATGTGCGTAAAGAAATCCTTCCAGTCCATCTTGTGAAGTGTATCAGTTACCCTTGGCTGTGTAACAAACCATCCCCAAATTTCATTTATTTAAGACAATTATCTTATTTTGTTCATGATTTTGTGGGTTGGCTAGACATTTCTTTGGTCTAGCTTGGCTGGTCTCTGATGGGTTCTCTGACGCATTTTTGGTTAGTTGGTGGGTCAGCTGCTGGCTCGATGATCTAGCATGGCCTCACTCCTACATCTGGTCATTGGCACATTGGCATCGAGTGATGGATTGTTGACTAGTGAGCTTTGGTTCTCTTCCACATGGCTTCTCATCCTCCCAGGCTAGCTTGGGCTCATTCACACAGTGATCTTGGGGTTCCAAGTGCAGGAAGAGAGGGCAAACCCCAATGTGCAAGCACTTTTCAAATCTCTGCTCACATCCTGTTAGCTGTTGTTTCATTGGCCAAAGCCAGCCACTTGGCCAAATTTAGAGTCATCATGGAGGACTACACATGAAAATGGGGGGATTCTTGCATGTGTTTGTGCAAATAATCTGTCACATGCAGAATTAGGCTGTGAGATCATGAATTGCTCATGATTTCAGGGACTTCTCTTGGAGTTAGGCACTTCTATTTAATATTCAGACCATTTTCACTTTAGCCCAGCTAACGATTATAGGCCTAAACTCTCTTCCATTTGTCATTCAAAAGAAACATTTTGAGAATCACATGAAGTAAATAGTTTGGGTCTCACGTGGAGAGGCTTACTGCCAGCCTACCTAGACAGCCATATCTAGGTGATTAGTTGAATATTTTATTGCATTAGCTCTAATTAATTTATAAAAATAAATGGGAAAATGCAAAAGGAAGAAGTTAATGCTAGGGCTAATAAGGCCATGTTTCATAAATGTAATAAAACCAAGACAAGGAGTAAATCACTAGGTGTGTATTTTGACTTGTCAAACTAAGGGGTATTTGCATATTTGTGCTGGATCTTACAAATATTCTCCTAGTATGAATGAGAAGAAAATTTCATGACACCATGGTAGTGGGAATTTTAACAGCCAAGTAGATGAGTGTTCTTGTGTTGGACGACCTTATCTGAAAGACCAAGAATATGGTACATCATTTTCCCAATGTGGTAAAATGAGAAGTGATACCATGATAGGGAACTGGGTTATACATAGATACACTGAGTCTCGTTCACACTCTGGCCTTCAACTCTCTCACTAAGAAGTTCACCATATTAAAGGAGCCTCCCCAAAGTTGGATCCATTTTCTTGGTGTAGATGGAAGTTGACACCACTCTCCATTACGGGATTCCCCTGTTGGACACCATCACCATTGCCAAGTTCGTTTTCTGAGGCACCTTAATAGGCTCCACCCTAATAATGTACTATTTAAATTGCTTGAATGAAAAGAGAACTAATGGACCCTGCATTATGCAAATTCCCCAACCAATACTCCCAGCCTTCTCCACCACCCACAAGACTCCTTGAGGAACTGGAGCTCAAGATAAGAAGAGACATATTTCCTTTTTTGTTAGCTCTGAGAAGCTGCCAGACTAGGTGAGAAGCAAGCACTTTTCATCTTGTGGGTAAGTAAGAAGTGGTTTAGCAGCTTTCCACAGAAAATAGGTAATGTTTCACTTGTGATCTTGGGTCTAGAAAAATGTTCTGGCTCTGGAAAAATTTTGAAGGAGACCTCATTCCATGTTCTGTTGCTTTATTTCTTAAAAGTTATTATAGAGGCATCTATCTTACCTTCATTTTCCCATTTCTGCTTGGACAAGGAATGTGTGTTTTATGTGATAGTGTGGAACTTACTGAAATGCTTTAGCATGCTCAAAAGAGATGGTGAATTGTGTATTAAGGGGCTTAAGGTGAATTAAGATAAGAAAGTTTTAAGATACAGAGTCTGAAGCAAATGTGATGTATAACCAATTTGTCATTAAAAATGAAGAAAAAAATCTAAAAAGATGAGTGAGTTTACTGAGGTCACATAGCGAATTAACAACCTTTTTCACAAGCCACACACCTCACCTCCAAAATAAACACATCAGGGCAGTTAAATGCCAGGCCCACAGTGAAAGAATTGTGTGTTTTATTCATAGTCAAAGTATCTACAGGTCAGTATTTTTCAACCAGCTGCTTATGACCCATTGGTCGGGGGGGGCGGGGTCATGGAACCAACTTAGTAGGTAACAACCAGCATTTTAAAAGAAATTAAAAGGACTATAATTATAAAGTATCAGATGCTGCATGTAGTGAATATTGATTTCTGAAACTTGGCTCACTTCCCTCTATCTCGCTGATGTAAAATGTATTTTTCACAGTGGGTCGTGAACAAAAATCCCTCAAATCAGCATTGCTAGACACTTGAAAATAGCCAGACACAGAAAGGAAAATACTGTATTATCTCACTTTTATGTGGAAGTTACAGTAGTAACTCATAGAAAAAGAAACTCATGGAAGCAGAGAGTAGAATGGTGGCTGCCAGGGGCTGGGGGGAGGGGAAGATGGGTGGTGGTGGTCAAAGATGTTAAAAAAACAAAATTCAACTAAGTAAATTTAAAGATCAAATTGGCTTTATTCGATGATTCATGAATCAGACAGAATCCCATCTAGCAAACAGAAAGCAGCTCCAAAGTGCTTCATGAAAGGAAAGGTTTTTGAAGGCAGAGAGGGAGTGAGACAAGGAAGTCATGAACAGAAAAAAAATATTTTTTTGAGCAAGTTCACCTTCTTTTGAAGGACAAAAGGGGTCTATTAGGAGGATTATCTCACAGTGCTGATCAGGAAATTCCAGACTGATCAGTTAAGATTACTTTCCTGGGGGAGGTTGAAACTGCAATTAGATGAGTTATTAGGCCTCATTTTGGTGATATGGGCTTAGCTCAAGTGACTCCATCTTGGGCCTACTGTCTCTTTTTTAACCATTGCCCCTTTTTGATCAGACTCTCATGTTAACTGAGAGATGTGATCAAAATTTAAGGCATCATCACCACTCTCAGCTACTGCTCACAGCTTTTGGGGATCCTTTGCATGGTATCCATAGGTCATGACATTTTTTGTTTAATCACTGTGACATTCACAGGTCACATCTTCAGGTTCACAATCTCTAAGTCAGATATTCTTTTTTTTTTTTTTTGCTTTTATTTATTTTTTTTTAATTTTTTGTTTATTGCAGCAACATTGGTTTATAACATTGTAAAAATTTCAGGTGTACATCGTTGTACTTCTATTTCTGCATGGACTACATCATGTTCACCACCAAAATACTAATTACAACCCATCACCACACACATGTACCGAATTATCCCTTTCACCCTCCTCCCTCCCCCCTTCCCCTCTGGTAACCACCAATCCAATCTCTGTCCCTATGTGTTTGTTTATTGTTGTTATTATCTACTACTTAATGAAGGAAATCATACGGTATTTGACCTTCTCCCTCTAAGTCAGATATTCTCTTTGTTGCTTTTCTGATGTTCCACTCTTTTTTTTTGTGAGGAAGATCAGCCCTGAGCTAGCATCCATGCTAATCCTCCTCTTTTTTTTCTTTTTTTTTTTTTGCTGGGGAAGACCGGCTCTGAGCTAACATCTATTGCCAATCCTCCTCCTTTTTTCCCCCAAAGCCCCAGTAGATAGTTGTATGTCATAGTTGCACATCCTTCTAGTTGCTGTATGTGGGACGTGGCCTCAGCATGGCTGGACAAGCGGTGCGTCGGTGCACGCCCGGGATTCGAACCCAGGCCGCCAGTAGCAGAGAGCGTGCACTTAACCACTAAGCCACGGGGCCGGCCCTGATGTTCCACTCTTAACAAGATCATTTGCTTGGTGGTTATCAGCTGGGAACATGCATTTAAAGCTTTTGAGAGAACACAACACACCAGGAAGATTGTTATGATTATCAGGAGCAGGATAATTCCCAATGTCTGGTGTGCATCTCAAAGCCAGGGTCCACAAGACCCAAACCAATCAAAATCAAACAAGTCAAAGACAGACCCAATTGAAGGAGTCACCTTTTTAAGCCAAATGGCTTGCTCAGTGATCTTATGTAACTGAGTTTCAACTTCCCCAGAAGTGTTAATCCAGGAGCAGCAGGTGGTGTTGGCCACAGCACAGACACCTCACTGCTCAGTTAAAAGATAATCAGGGCTTTCCCATTATCAAGAACAACTTTGGCCAGAGAGTCTAAGGGTTTTTGTTGGGCAGCTTATTGCATTAGCAGCAGATTCTACTATCTTTCCAAGAGTTAAGAAGAGGTTTCCAATCAAAGCTTCATTTATATTTACCTCTAACCAAGAAAGTAGGGTTCTGCCAAAGGGAGAGAATCCTGAATCCTGCATGCCTCCAGTAATTCCCATTTGAATCTGTGGCTCAGGACTGGAAAGGTGACAGCCATGGAGACTGGTAAAATTTAAGGGTCTGTAGACCATACAGATGGTTTTATTCTGGTGATTCTTGCCTGTGTCCCTTTCTTTGCATAGATCCTGGATGCAAAGTTCCCTAAGTTTGGGGTTGTTAACCAGAGACAGGGAAACAGACCAGGGGTCTCTAGCATTATGGACAGACAAGATTTTTTGATGACAAATGAAGCAGTCTGAAAAGTGACCCCCCCTTAGTGATGGCCTGGGAGATACAGATGATGGCATTATCTTTGTAGGCCCATGTCAGAATAAAAAAGGAAGAGAAGAGGAAAGGGTTTCACGTTTAGTTAAAGTATGAAGTCTTGATCTGGCCTCTTGGGAGGAAGCAAGTCTTCCTTGATGTTGGCTACTTCTCTTCCTCGTCAATTTGCTTAGGAGGTCTTCAGCATTTGTACAGGACCAGGTGTCAGGTAGAGCCTTTTTCATCTGTGAGAAGTGTACCCAAGCCTCAAGTCCCTGGAGTTTGACTGCCAGCTGGGTGGTGAGGAGGAGCTGGTATAGTCCCTTCCAAGGAGATCCAAGGGCAGTCTTTGTTCTGAGTGATTCCAACTCAGAAGGGTAGGAGAAAATTAGAAATGCTAGTTTGGAGATTCATAGCCAGATATTTTAGGAAACTGGAAGAATTCAGGATCCAGTCCAGTTTACAGATATATAGCAAAACCTCAAAGAGATAATAGGATTAGAATCTTATATAGACAAATATGCAAGCATAATTTTTCTATGATCACCCCCCTTTTATCAAAGATAATCACAGTAAAACTAATTGCTTTGTATTAAACTTGTCCAGATTATTTTCATAAGTGCAGGAAGAATAGTGATTGACCATTTAAGCTCTTTTTTTGTGTGTGTTAAAATAGTTTAATCGTCCAATGTAAACATATTTTATTTTATTTATTATTTATTTATTTTTTAAATTTTTTGTTTACTGCAGAAACATTGGTTTATAACATTGTATAAATTTCAGGTGTACATCATTATACTTCTATTTCTGCATGGATTATGTCATGTTCTCATGTTCACCACCCAAATACTAATTACAATCCATCACCACAGACATGTGCCTAATTATTCCTTTTGCCCTCCTCCCTGCGCCTTTCCCCTCTGGTAACCACCAATCCAATCTCTGTCTCTATGTGTTTGTTTGTTGTTGTTATTTCTACTACTTAATGAAGGAAATCATACAGTATTTGACCTTCTCCCTCTGACTTATTTCACTTTGCGTAATACCCTCAATGTCCATCTATGTTGTCACAAATGCCTGGATTTCATCGTTTCTTATGGCTGAGTAGTATTCCAGTGTGTATATATACCACAGCTTCTTTATCCATTCGTCCCTTGATTGGCACCTAGGTTGCTTCCAAGTTTTGGCTATTGTGAAAAATGCTGCAATGAACATAGAGGTGCGTGTATCTTTACGCATTGGTATTTTCATGTTCTTTGGATAAATACCCAGCAGTGGAATACCTGAATCATATGGTTGTTCTATTATTAATTTTTTGAGGAATCTCCGTACTGTTTTCCATAGTGGCTGCATCAGTTTGCAGTCCCACCACCAGTGTATGAGAGTTCCCTTCTCTCCACATCCTCTCTAACACTTGTTGTTTCCTGTCTTGTTAATTATAGCCATTCTGGCCAGAGTGAGGTGATAGCTCACTGCAGTTTTGATTGCATTTCCCTGATAGTCAGTGATGTTGAACATTTTTTCATGTGCCTGTTAGACATCTGTATATCTTCTTTGGAGAAATGTCTGTTCAGATATTTTGCCCATTTTTTAATTGGAGAGCCCTTGCTTTTAAATGCACTTCTTAAATGATGGTACCTAATTGGAATTTCCTCATAATGGCCATTGCAATTCTAGATTGTAATTCGCTTGAGGGTCGGCAGCAGTTTGGTAGGATCCTAGCCACAAATGGAGTTTAATCTACATTTCCTGTCCAGCCATATTTAGCTGTAAAGGGGAGTGTTGACCAAAATGAAATTTTGAAGAATAAAAGGCTTCATTCAAAAAAAAGTTTGCAAACTGGGGAAGTACACCTCAACTCGCAAGTCAATAGTCAACCCCCATCAGTCTTTGGGTGGCTGGTTTTTAGAGGCAAAAAGTGCGGAGTTTGCAAGGCTAAGTCCAGTTCTGATTGGTTGCCCTTCCCAGCTACAGTGTATCTTGTGTCCGGGGTTTCTAAATGTCCTAACTGCAGGGAAAGGCTACTGCATTGTTCTCCAGACATCTGGTGACAGTCAAGGTTAAAAATCTAATTTTTTATTTCTGCCCATAGTTCAGCCTTGAGGTCATCATGGTAACCATCACATGGACTCTGGCCTCATTCCTTTCTTTTTCTTTAATCAGGTGCAACCCACATTTCTGTTTGACCATATTTTGGGGCCCCCAACCTGATGGTTACCAAGCCAAACTCTCAGGACACAGTAAGATTTTACTATTTTTGTAGATATTTGTAGTTTCTGGGACCATAGTTCTTAGACATAAAATAGGCAGGTGAGCTGGAAGGTGGTGTGGTCAACTCTGGAATTTAAGGATCCCATCCTTATTGTTTCTTTATTTATTTTAGCTAAGTCTTTGGGTCTCTCAGAGCCAGATTAATACGTAAGAGGGATGTGCTGCAGGGTTGGGGATTGTGTGATATTTTAGAGTGTACCTCATTGCATGGGAATTTACCCCACAGACCCTTCACCCAGCTTTAAAAATGGCCAACTTCTAGCCAACATGTTTTCATCTTTACTCTCTCTTTCTGCCCCAAGGTACTCCCCCTCCCCAATTATCTGGACGTAAATTCAACTCATTACATTATTTCAGCTGCAAAACTTCTAGTATGTATTTCCAAAATATCAGGACTCTTTTAAACATAGCCATTTTATCATACCTACAGCTTCCTTTGGAGCAGCTGTCTGATTTGACATGGGAGGAAACTAAGAGTGAAAGGTCATATCTGTGAAAAATGAACAATAATTCTTTAATGTCATCACATCTCCAGCCTTATAACCTTTAAAACATTATTTGATTTGGGATCCTGTAAGATACTGCAATTGGTTGATATGTTTCTAAGTATCTTTTAATCTAGGTCCTCTATATGTATTTTACCCCTTAGAATTCTTTTTTTTTTTTTTTTTGATGAAGAAACTGGATAGTTTGTCCTGTGGAGTTTTCCACATCCTGGATCTGGCTGATTGCAATAGACCAGGATTTCCAATTCCAACAGGGTATTCCATCAGATGCCTCTTTGTTCCCCATTTGCTGGGGGGTAAGCTTGCTTCCTATAAGCAACGCTGCTGTGATCATCCTTGCAAGATCCTTTCCTTGGGATAATTTCTCAGAAGTGGCATTGTTGGATCAAAAGATGGGCAGAAATGAAAAAGTTTTGATAAACATTGGCCACCTGCCTTTTAAACTCTGTGACCATCAGAAATTGATTTTCATGGGGCTTATTCATTCCAGGAACTCTTGCCACGTCTTGCTTGAGAGCGTTTCTCAGATTGTTGTTCCTGGAATCTCAGTGCTATGGGACGCATGTGTCTGCCCCTGCTCTCAGGTGAGTGGAACAAAGAATTCCCATCTCTTCTCCCCTTGATCACAGTATCCTAGCTTTTGTTGCTCTTCCAAATTTGGCACTTTCTCCAGAAATTACTGTGTGTGCCTGTCCTACTAGAAAACCTCATATTGATTCTCTTGGTTGCTCTCCCCCAAAGCAGAACTGAGACAAAGACTTGGAAGCAAGTAGTTTGTTTGGGAGGGGATCCCAGGAAGCACAAGGGAGGGAGTGGGGCGTCAGAGAGGGAAGGGAGAAGAGTGAATGAAGGGTGTGTTAATGAGAGGTTACCACTCTGGGTAACTGACACTGAATCCTGTGGGGGACCCTCTAAGAAGCAGTACCTAATGTGTCTTATATGGGCAAGAAGTCTGAGCTATTTATCCTCTAGTCTGCATCCCTCACTACTTGACAGCCAGTCCTAGTGTAACTCCCAAACATTTCTGGTCTGCCACGCACAGGCAACAGAAAAATACCCCCTTACAGAGAGATGCAGTAAGTTATCTGATGCATAGAGCCCCCTCAAAGTAGGCTAAGGGACACTTCAAGCATCTGCTACACTGATTGACTGCCAAGAGGTTCCATGCTTGGAATATTGTAGCTTATAATGTTACAATGATCTGGATTTATACACCCTTCTGCTCTGAAATTTAAGATCTTCAAGGTAATTTTAAAAAAAACATAGGAGTATTCATATAGAGTTTTATGATCTTATAAGCAAGCATGCGATATCCAATACCCTATGTCAAGGGTGGACAAGCTTTTTTGGAAAGGGCCAGACAATAACTATTCTCAGCTTTGTGGACCATATGGTCTCTGTCTTAATTTCTCAGCTCTATGCTGCAGTGCAAAAGCAGCCACAGACCTTACGTGAACTGAAGGGAATTACTGTGTTCCAATGACACTTGATTTATAGACATAGATATTTGAATTTCATATAATTTCCACATGCCATGAAATATTCTTTTTCTTTTGATTTTTTTAACCATTTGAAAAGTGTAAAAACCATTCTTAGCCCATAGGTCATACAAGAACAGGCAGTGATTCTGGATATGCTGATGCCTGAGCGTTTTTGACTTGCAAAAATGGCCACGTCATGTGATTTAGCCTAATATTATGGATACTTAAATATAATGGTTTTCTCAGTATCCATGATGTAGAGCATCATAAATATTGTAGAAGAGGTAGGAAGAGCAGATGTTGACCTTGTCTAGTCCAGGGGATTTGTCTGGTTCTATGATAATCCAAATGGGTCATGGGCAGATTCCCTACCCACCCCCCCTTCCATATGATAGAAATCCAAATTACCTAGTTTATATTCATCTTACTTAAACCATCTGGGGGCTGATGTCAGCTGTGAAAGCAGATGCTTCCAGATTTTAGCAAAGGATTCCAACACAACATGCTTGCAATGAAAGGCATACGGGAAAAATCCATTTTTCAAGTGTCTGGTCATTCCTAGCCTATCTTACTTTGAGGGAGTGATATTAGGAAATATGTAGAAAGGTTCTCTGCCTTTCTGAGTTCACACCCAACTTTAATTAAAGTTTCTGTCTAATAATGTAGTAGACCTTTTAGATCATCTTCAAAATGAATCATCCCCAAAACAGCTGTATCCATTCCAAATTTGCCACGGTACGTGGACTCCCAGGATTCTTACTGTCTGTGCTATTCAGATCTCCTCTTACTACAGATAAAGCACTAGTTCTTAAGAGGTTATACCTGTGTTGTCCAGTACCATAGCCGCCAGCCACTTGTGGCTACTCAGCACTAGAAATGAGACCAGTCTGAATGGAGATCTGCTATACATGCAAAATGCATACTGGATTTCAAAGACTTAACACACGCAGAAAAGAATGTAAAATACTTTTATTATTGAACCAGGTTTGTTCTGCCCACTTATGCCAATCACTGATACAACGAGTTTGCAGCAGAGAAAGCATTTAATTCACAAGGTAGCCAAATGAGGAGATGGGAGAACCAGTATCAAATCCACCTCCCCCCAAAATGGAGATTAGGGATATTTATGGGATAAAAGGGTGGGAAGGTCTGAAGTGTGGGAATAGACGATTGAAGGTAAGGACAAGTGAGGTAACTGATCTGTGCAAGGGCAGTCAAACTTCATGGCTCTTCATAGGATGCATGTTCACAAAATGGCGGCATTACCATGATCTGAGGGTGGAGTTTTCAGTTCCTTGACATCAAAGGGTCACCTGTCGGTCATCTGTGCAGCCCCAGTTGATGAATCAGTGGTCTTAACCAGCCTGAATTGGACAAAGAGTCAACTCTCAGTTCCTGAAAAACTTAGGCACTCATTACCATGGTGACTCAAGCGTCAGAGATGTCATCTGTAGAGTGGATTTTAGTAATGTGTTATCTAACCACTTTTGCAAACAGACAACCAAGAACTGTTAAAGCAAGTTGGCCCCCAGTTCCACTTTATGAATAATTTGTTTTATATCGATTGCGTGTTAAAATGATGACATCTTGACTACATTGGGTTAAATAAAGTATATTAATGAAATTAATTTTACCTGTTTCTCTTTGCCTTTTAAAAATGTGGCTACTAGAAAAAGTTAAAAGGACCTATGCAGCTCATATTATATTTCTATTGGACAATGTGGGGTTAGAGGTCTGGAGGGGTAGAAACAGAGCGTTGAACAAAGAAAGAAGGTTGTGAATTTGGTCTTTTGGTTCTAGACCTGAAGAAAAGTTTTATGAGCTGCTGGATTTTCAGAAATTGGGACATACAGCTTGTGACATTGTGATTTATAATAAGAAATATATATTTGGTCTTCCTCTTTGTTTCTAGCACAGAGCTCCTAAAACCCTTGGAATTTCCTATGCGTAGAGAGATAAAGTTGTCTTACGTTATCTTAATGAGGTGACTTTTGGAAAGCCCCAAGATCACCGAAGGATGGCAGCTGGTTGCCAGTGGAGCCAACCATGTGATCAGAGGGTTGGAACTTTCAGTCCCTCCCCCTTACCTCCCTTTAGGGGAGAGGGGCTGGAGATGAAGTTCAATCACCAACAGCTAATGATTTAATCAATAATATCTATGTAATAAATCCTCCATAAAAACCCAAAGGGACAAGGTTCTCAGAGCTTCTGGGTTGGTGACCATGTGGAGATTTGGGGAGAGTGGTGCTCCTGGAGAGAGCATGGAAGCTCTGCACCCTTTTCCCATATCTTGCTCTACACATCTCTTCCATTTGGCTGTTCCTGAGTTATATCCTTTCTATAATAAACCAGTGATCTAGTAAGTAAACTGTTTCTCTGAGTTGCTCTAGCAAATTAATAAAACACAAGGAGGTGGTCATTGGAACCTCCAATCTAGAGCCGGTCAGTCAGAAGCCCAGGTGACAACCTGGACTTGTGATTGGCATTTGAAGTGGGGATGGGGTAAGTCTTGTGGGACTGAGCCCTTAACCTGTGAAATTTGATGCTATCTCTAGGTAGATAGTGTCAGAATTGAGTTGGATTATAGAACATCCAGCTGATGTCTGAGAATTGCTTGTTGATGTGCGAACCCACCCCACACACCTTAGAATTGGGTGCAGAACCTCTTACAGTTGCAACTGGATGTACTTTTCGTGCTCCAGTAGTATATGATGCTCTCCTGTGACCCTCAGGTTTATAGCCTACATGGAAGAATCTACAATGAAGCTAGCACATGTATGACTGGTTAGTGGAAGACAAAGCCCCTAACTCACCTAGGCTTCAGCCAAGCAGAGCCCCAGGGCATCCCCCGTCTGAACTGTCCCTTTCTCTTTCTGTTCCAGGTCTCAGTGTCCTGCTGGCTCTGTCAGGATCGGATGCAGAGAATTCTGGAGGTGAGTCTTCTCATTGTCAAAGACCTGGGGAATGGAAATTGGGACCTGGAACCTGCTTCCAGAACCCTTTCCAAGGGAAAGAACACTAAATCTCTGCTGCCTTCTGCCTACTCTTTGGAGTTCCCAAGGACTATTTTCCCATCTTCACTATCATCCCATTTCTTTAGCTCTTGCATTGCACCAGGTTCAGTGCTAAGCAAATTGCACAGGCCATCTCATTCAATCCTCATGACACTCCTGTACAGAAGGTCCTGACATTATCCCCACTTGACCAATGGCCCTCTAGAGAAGTATCTGGCTCAAGGACACACAACTGGTGGACGTTGGACTCTGTCATTTGTTTCCCAAAAGCCTGTGTCCCAAGTCATGCTGGAGATAGTTTTGCCTTTTCCCCATGTCTTGGGTTGGGTTCTCCCAGAAGCACACCCTGAGATAAGGACTTGAGAGCAAGTCATTTATCTGGGAGTTGATCCCAGGAAGCACTTGCTGCGAGGGGAAAGTCAGATGGGGAGGTGAAGAGCCAATACAGGGTCCCTTATCAAGCACGTTACATGTGAGTAACTGGAGCCTGATACCCTGGAGACTGTTGGGCATCATAAGAAGCATGCACCTCAGAGTTATTCCCCACAACGGGTAAGGAAGCTGTTTTCTTCTTATTGGTTTATTTTTAAATGGTGGTAAAATATGTATATCATAAAATTTACCATTTTAACCATTTTTAAGTGTGCAGTCTGTGGCATGAAGTACATTCATGTTGTTGTGCAACTGTCATCACCATCCATCCACAGAACATTTTTCCTCTTGCAAAACTGAAACTGTGTACCCATTAATCCATAATTCCTCATTCCCTCTCCCACCAACCCCTGAAAACTACCAGTCTACTTTCTGTCTCTATGAATCTGACTACTCCAAGTACCTCATGTAAGTGGAATCACACAGTGGTTGTCCTTTTGTGATGGGCTTATTTACTTACCTAAATGTACTCCTGGTTCATCCACGTTGTAGCATGTGTTGGAATTTCCTTCCTTTCTAAAGCTGAATAATATTCCATTGTATGCGTGGACCACATTTTGTTTATCCATTCATCTACCAATGGACGCTTGGCTTGCTTCCACTTTTTGGCTATTGTGAATAGTGCTGCTATGAACATGGGTATACAACTACCTCTTCAAGACCTTGCTTTCACTTCTTTGGGATATATACTAGGAGTGGAATTGCTGGATCATATAGTGATGGCAATTAAAAAAAATTTAGGAATTGCCATACTGTTTTCCACAACAGCTGCACCATTTTACATTCCTACCAGCAGTGGATTAGGGTTACAATTTCTCTACATCTTACCAATACTTGTTACTTTCTGTCTATTTTTGATAATAAAGAAGCTGGGTTTTTTATACACTGACTCCTGCCAGTCATGGATTGAGGGGGCTGCTCCCGGGGGGAGAAGACATTGCCAACCTGCCACGTGGTGAACAAAGAGGCGTCTGGTGGCCAGAGAAAGCCCTCAGTAAAGAAGCACACTGCTGACAGTTGGAAGTTCTTCCAGGCGAAAGTGGCTTTGGTGGCGGAGGTGGGATATGGGTGGAGAACTGTGAACATCTGTGCTCAGCAGTGAGATGGGTGCAAAAAGGATGTCAACAGAGCTCTTCCCAAGAAGACACTTCCAACCACAACATCTAGATGCTCAATGAATATTTCATGAATGAATGAATGAACAAATGAATGAATGGATCCTATGCTCCCTGCAGCTTTCTGTCCTCAATGCCCTGACAATGCCAGCTGCTACAACAGCACCCACTGTGCTTGTAAAGATGGATTTCGTTCCACGTCTGGGACGAGATACTTCATCGAGTCCTCTGAGGAATGTGAAGGTAGGGAAGCAATCCACACTCATTTTGGAGTTTGGAAGGGGTCAGGGGCATCTTTCTAAGCCCCAAACACTGTGTTACATAGGGGTTCTGGTGCTGCAATGATGGTATAATATTACAAGATGAAAAATGTCAGAGGTGCTTCAATGTCCTTAGAGAAGTCCCTAGCCCTTGTCCCCCCTCTACTTTCATCCTAATGCTGGCTTGATGATCCCTGATACTGATTTGGTTTTTCCTTAGAGGGAGATAGAGTTCCCAGGACCCTGGCTTCTTGAAGTCTCAAGCACTGGTGTTTTTTGTTTGTTTGTTTGAGAATTCCACAAGGGCAAGGGTCATATCTGATTTGTTTATTGCTGTATGCCTAGGACAGGGAACAATGTCGCATAGCAGATGCCCAATAAAAATGGGCCGGCCCTGTGGCTTAGAGGTTAACTGCGCGTGCTCTGCTACTGGCGGCCTGGGTTCAGATCCCGGGCGTGCACCGACGCACAGCTTCTCAGGTCATGCTGAGGCCGTATCCCACATACAGCAACTAGAAGGATGTGCAGCTATGACATACAACTATCTACTGGGGCTTTGGGGGAAAAAAAAAAAGGAGGAGGATTGGCAATAGATGTTAGCTCAGAGCCGGTCTTCCTCAGCAAAAAGAGGATTAGCATGGATGTTAGCTCAGGGCTGATCGTCCTCAGAAAAAAAAAAAATGAGTTCACCAAGAGAACAAATGAATTAATTAATATCTTGACGATCAATATCTTCGATTATCTGGCTCCAACTTAGTTTTCCAGTTTCGCTTTTCACTACTCCCATGTCCTCCAGCCAAAACCCTTTCTCATTTCCACAAATTCTAACAGTCAATTTGAATACTAGAGGGAAATACCACTCCTGAATATCTGATTGGTGAAACTGGATGTCTGATTGATGGAGTTGTCGTGTAAATTCAGAAGGTGAAGCAAAAAACAGTAGACCATTTAGGATATATTTTATTTTGTTGTGGAAAAATATACATAAGATACAATTTACCATTTTAACCATTTTTATATGTATCTTTCAGTAGTATTAAATACATTCACATTGTTGTGCAACCATCACCACTATCAATATGACTGAACATTTTATATTAGAAGGCCATAATTTATGTTATAATTATTTGTGAATTATCTGTTCATGTCTTATCCCTATTTTTCTATTGAGGTTTTGTTTCTTTGTCTCTCGATTTTTGAGTTCTTTACCTGTTAGAGATGTTAGTCCTTTGTCTATAGTATACATTGCAAATATTTTCTCCCTGTTTGTCCATCACCTTTGGAGTTGCTTATATATATTTTACCCAAGTGATTAAATAAATTGTTTTTAATGTAAGTTTATCAAGGATTTTAAGTCATCATTAAAATGCCTTTCCCTACACAGAGATTAAAGAAGAATTTATCTATGTTTAATTCTAGTAATTGTATGGTTCCACGTTTACATTTATATCTCCGATTCATGTAGTTTATTCTTGAGAATGGTGAGGTGCAGGTCTCATTACATCTTATTTAAAAATCCATCCTGACCAGGATGAAGGGCACTCTAGAGAAGCGAAGCATGTGAAAATATGTAAGGTGCATTTGCCATACTGTTTGAGAACATTCAGTTCTGCTGCAGAAGAAAAGTAAAAAAACAAATGTGATATATGAAACTCATAAGATGTGTTAAATGTAAACAGTAGGTAGAGCACTTGTGTGTTAAACGTAGATAGAAAGGAATGGAAAGGCCAATGGTAATATTCATGAAGCAATAAATATATATGAGACACCTAGGTACTAAATATTCATGACAAATCAGGTATATAAGAGGCATTTATTGCCCAAGATATACACTATCTACAAGATATACAAGAGCACTTAATATTTTTGAGGTTTTAATTCAGTCACTCATGGTGATAACTATTCTGGCTCATATATCCTCTGCTCAAAACACCTAAACCCATAGCCCAAATAAAACCTATAGGTGTGAAGCAGACTACTAAGAAAGCTACAGCTATTGGACATGTGTACTTGTCTTGCGTTCTTCCAAGAGAGAGAATAAGTGTGAGTCATCGGCTCAGGACACCTTCTGTCTGTGTCTTCCTTTGCTTGAACCTCAACTCTAGTCCATCAGTGGCCAAAGCTGATGTGGCTGGCAGATGCAGAACATATGAACCTTGCATAGGCCAGGATTTAAGTAGTCTAGTCCGTTCATCTCACTTGCACTTTTTCCTAATATTATACAATCATGCATTGCATAACTATATTTCAGTAACGACAGACCACATATACGACAGGAGTCTCATAAGATTAGTACAATAGAGCCTAGGTGTGTAGTAGGCTATACCATCTAGGTTTGTGTAAGTACTCTCTATGATGTTTGCACAATGACAAAATTGTCTAATGACGCATTTCTCAGAACATATCCCCATCGTTAAGCGATACGTAACTTTATTCACTTATCTTATCTCTTTCCTTTTGCTACTGTGTGTTTTAAATTGATTTAATAAACTGGGTGATTCAAGCATTTAAAAAGTTCCATCCTCACTTCAGTGATTTGACATACCACCGTTATCATATTCTAAAGCTCCATATGTACTTGGGTCTATCTCTGGACTTTTAGTCTATTCCATTAGTCTATTTATCTATTCATGCACCGGCACTTCACTGTTTTATTGAGGCTTTATAGTATGTTTTAATGTCTGGAAAGGCTAGTTCCCGCCTTGTAGTTTTTCTGGTTATTCTTGCTTGATAGTATCAACTTGTCTCACTCCATAAAATATGCGTAGATATTTTTTATTGGCATTGTATTGGATTTCTAAGTTAACTTAAGGAGAACTATCATCTTTATAATGTTGAGTCATCTTATCCAAGAACAGGAAGTGTTGTTTGGGGTACATTTATGAACCATGTTGGGTAGTAGAGATTGCACAGGCAAGGGAAAATGGTTTAGTTCTATGAGAACGAACAATGATATTTTCTCTTGATTCACAGATATTGATGAGTGTAAGATTGGACTGGCAAAGTGCAAAGTGATATCATACTGCATAAATATAATTGGAAGTTACTACTGCAGCTGTGTCCCAAATTACCCTATACTCAACTGGATGGCTGCTTTCATTAAATTGAATCATTCAGACTGTCATGATAAGAACCTCCAAATACCCTTTTCCACCAAGACAAAGGAGGTGGAGGGAGAGCCTTTGAGCGTTCCACCAATTTCAGTCCAGAGTAAGAGAGTAGAGATCTGTCCTGATCCTCGCACTTCAATCCATTGTTGCCCTTTGTAATCTTCTCCCAGGAGATCTCATTCAAGCCCATGGCATCAATCACCATCTCTACGTACAAGCCTTACAAATTTTTATCTCCTGCCTGGATCTCTTTCCTGGGCTTTGAAAATGACATTTCTAATTTTCTACTGGACTTCTCTACTTGTATCTCTTTCATTCACTTTAAATTTCAATTTCTATATCTATCTATCTGTCTATATACAAAAACCCATGAGTTTATACTGATAACTCTGATTCCAATCCAACACCAGGGCTTGATCTAACCTTCCCTCTTTCCTTATTTGTAACTTCTTTCTCCAACACTGAGAAACCTGGTTCTCACTATCCAATATACAGTATTTACTTATTTGCTCATCCCTAGTATAATTCCAGGTTTTGGGTTAGACAGATTGGATTTAATTTCTGGCTCTACCACTTACCACCTAACTTTTAAGTAATGACTTAACTTCTATATGCCTCATCTGTAGGTGGGAATAATAATAGCATCTACTGTATTAGTTATGTGTTGCTGTGTAACAAATTACCCCAAAGTTAGTGGCTTAAAACAACATATATTTATTGTCTCACAGTCTGTGTAGGCCAGAAATTGGGGCATGGCTTACCTGGGTCCCCTGCTTCAGAGTTTCTCACAAGTATAATCCAAGTGTTGGCCAGAGCTGAAGTCTCATCTGAAGGCTCATCTGGGGGTAGATCTGCTTCCAAGCTCACTCACATGGCTGCTGGGAGGATTCAGTTCTTTGAAAGCTGTTGGACTGAAGGCCTCAGTTCCTCTCTGGTGGTTGATGAGAAGCTGCCCTCAGTCCTCAATATGTCAGCCTCTCTAGCTTGCTTTATTATAGCCAACCCATGAGAATAGCCAGAAAGAGAGTGTGAATGAAACAGAAGTCATGGTCTTCTATAATCTAATGTCAGATGTGACGAGGCAGGGCAGGAGTTTACACAAGGGTGTGAATAAAGGGATGTGAGGTAGGGGTCACTGAGAGTCATTTCAGAAACCTTCTTACTTCATATATTCATCTCCGTAAATTCATGTCCACTCATGGAACCTGTGAATGTCATTGTATTTGGAAATAGGGTCTTTGCAGATATAATCAAATCAAGATGAGGTCATACTAGATTATGATGGGCGCTAAGTCCAAGATGACTAGTGCCCTCATAAGAAGAGGGAAATTTGGACATAGAGATGCACACACAGAGGGATGTGTGAAAAACAGAAGCATAGATTGGGATTATGCTGCCATAAACCAACGAACATCAAAGATTGCTGGCAACCACCAGCAGCTAGAAGAAGAAAAGAAGGATCTTCCCTAGAGCCTTCAGAAAGACCATAGCCTGCCGAAACCTTGATTTTGGATTTTAGCCTCCAGAACCATGAGAGAATAAATTTCTGTTGTTTTAAGCCTCCCAGTTTGGGGTACTTTGTTACAGCAGCCTTAGGGAGTGAATGCACCTCACCAATGATTATTAAGTCGGGTAAAATATTGAGTGCAGTGCTAGGGACCTAGGAAGGCTCAATAAATATTAGCTATTATTTTTCATAACTCTGTTCTAGAATCTTCTGTGTCCCTTTAAAAGAGATAGTATATATGAAGGCACTTTATAGATTGTGCAGGTATTATTACTGCTTCTATATTATGAACTCAATTAACACCCATTCCTTCAGGAAGCCTTCTCTGCACCCCTGATGTGCGGGGCTCCTCTTCTTCATACTCCCAAGTCATCACGTCCTATTTATTAAAACATGTTGGATCCTTGCAATCACTTATTTATTTGTCCTTATTCTCTTATTGACTTTCCTGCCAGACAGTACACCCCACAAGGGAATACCCTTTGTCTCTTTATCAATCTATATCCATAAGGTTTAGCATCGTGACTGGCTTTTAGTAGGGGCTCCATAAATACTATTGACTGAATTATTGAATTGGAGGCTCCATCCTAATTCCATTTGACAATTCTACTGTGGAAGACATTTGGGACTTCTTAGAGGGATATTAGGATAAGTTGTGGAAGCATCAAGGAAAGACCAAACTTGAGGGTGATTGGAAGAAGGGATGGGATCCAGGGTGTGTTACCTCCCATACTCCATTTAACAGCTTCTTTTCTTTCTCAGAGAACTCCAGTAAGAAGACACCATCGGTGGACATGTGGGTGAGGAAAGTGAAGCCTAGGTTTGGGAAATAGCCAGTTGGTCTTACCATGTCATTCTCCTGCTCAAATACTATTATGGTTCCCTATGACTTTTAGGATACAGCAGTTTTCACTCAGGAATGATTTTGTCCTCTGTCCCAGGGGACATCTGGCAATGTCTGGGGATGTTTTTGGTTGTCACAACCAGAGTGCTAGTAGCTTCTAGTGGGTAGAGGTCAGGTATGCTTCTAAACATCCTACAATGCCCAGGACAGCTTCCCACAACCATTAACTGGCCTCAATATCAATAGAGATTGAGAAGACCTGGTAAAGAGTTTAAATGCCTCAGCTGTCATTCAAAGATGTGCAGGAAGCATCTAGAGCCTCATTCCACCCCTCTCATCACTTCCCATTCCCTGTCTTCCTCCATGAGTCACTCTTCATAGGTTTCAGACATCTCATCCTTTAAGGCTTCATGTTCTCACAAATACCATGGAGATAACGATATACCCTTCACAGGGCTGTGTGTGATAAATGAGAAAAGACATATCAGGTTGATAGCACAGAGTCTAGTAGCACCTTATTAAATATTGTTGCCTTCTGGGCTTACCCAGCCACACTTATGTATATTCCTGTTTTCTTAAGTTTCAGTGAGACTCTACATAATTAGATTTATTTCTTTGAAAGGAAATTCTGAGGAACAATGGAAGCAAAGAGTACATTGCAAAACAGGCTACCCAACTGCTTCAAAGCATGGAATTAACCATATGGAATCAGAGTTTTGCTTCTCCAGGAAAGCATGAAAATTCCATGTTCGACATAGGTAAGAAACGCTGAGCATTTTCCTTATGACCAAAAAATTTTATGAGGATGATCTTTCGTCAGAGCTTGTGTTTATATCTTTCATCAGAGCTTGTGTTTATATGTTTATATGGCGTGAAGAGAGTTCACTCATGGGATTCTTCCCAAATGCAGAAGATATTCTCCTAGATGACTGTTTCCTTGGAAAACTTTTAAATGCTTAGCTTGTCTTAAAAAATTAAGCTCCCCGCCGCATCAGGTACTCCAGTACACATGATTTAAAATTTTTGTGCCCTTTAAATATTTTATGGTAAAAGCTAAGCTTGCCCACCCTAGTTCCACTCTGGGAAACATGGCCGTCTCCTCTCTTCCCCTGGGTTGTGTGGCCAGTGTGTGTTGCTTAGGCCTTTTGACCGTTTCATCCCCACCAGCCAGAAATGTGGAGGGGAGTGCCATCTGGTCTATCTTGCATGCAGAAAATGAAATCACCAGTAAAAGGTCTTTCAAAGAAGGGAGTTCTTCGACAAGTTTCTTAGCCGTGAGAAGTGAACAAAACAGCACTCACTTTCAATGTTTTCAGTCTATGAAACCAAGATGTGCAATGAGACAAATGAGAAGATTCTTCTGGAAGCTGGAAATAACACAATGCATATTGACTGCACTGATGCTTTCAAAGGAACCACAAGAGGTACTGTGCCTCAGATGGATTTTCTTGACCTCCAAATTCTAGGCACTGTCATCTCACTTCTAGGTGACTGTCCAAGAGGTGGGGACTTACAGAGTTTTCAAAGCAGGAGGATTCTATACAGTGAAGTTAAAAGATCTGCTTTGATCACAACTAGGCAATTTTGGGGACACAATTTGTGTGTACTTTGTGACACACACTGAGGGTCAAACAAGGATATCTTGACATGCTTCTTTAAAAGGGACAGGCTGGTGCATGCCCTGTTTCCATGTAAGGGTCTGAAAATGTAACACTCAACGATAGCAGATGAATGTTGCCTCAAACACTCCTTCCCTTGGGAAGCATTTTATGGTCATCCTATTTAAAATAGCCACCCAGTCTTCCTCTATCCCACAAGTTGGAAAACTTTTTCTGTAAAAGGACCAGAAAGTAAATGTTTTTGACTTTTGGGGCTAGATGATCTTTATTATAACTACTTAACTCTGATATTGTAGTGGGAAAGCAGCCATAGGCAATATGTAAATGAAAGGGTATGACTGTGTGCCACCAAAACTTTATTTACAAGAATAGGTGGTGGGCTGGATTTGGTGTACTCATGTACACCAAATTTCGTGGTAGGCTGCTTTATTCCATCACCTCATTTAAGTCTCTGCATAGCATCCACATTATGTAATATTTTTCTAATTTATTTATTTGTTTGTTGTCCATCTTTCCCATTATGTCAGCTCTCTGACGGCAGGGACTCTGCCTGTTTTGTTCACTGCTGTACCCCAATGCCTAGAACACTGTCTGGCACACAGTAGATGCTCAATAAATATGTGATTAATAAATGAATAAATATATTAATGAATGAAAGCATGAAAAATTTCTCAAAAAGAAAGACGCAGTTACCTTGAGAGAGTGAAATACCTGCTATATTACCTCCAGAAAATTTCCGGCTACTGATTAATTTTCACTCCTTACTGTGAGCTATAGAATGGAGGCAAGGGAGGTAAAAAGATATAAAAATCAGTTGATTTTTTAAACAGAATAAGTAATAATACAGGTAGTAAGTGACTTTGGCTAAAACTGGAATGGTAGCACATGAGCACATAATTGCAATTTAGGAAACACTGCATCATGCTACAAAGCATCATATGTGCATTTAACTTCTGTGAAATAAATTATTCTTGCATGAAAAGGGGATTGGCAAAGGACAGGAGGGAGAAAGAGAGAGTGAAAGAGGGACAGAGACAGAGGCAGAGAGAGAGGAAGAGGGAGGGAAGGAAGGAGAATGAGAGAGTGAATTAAATCGAATGGGTCCCACTAAACTAGACAACCCGGAGTAAGCTTGAGATCAAAGATGAGACTATGTAGTTTCCTCATCCCACTCAATTCCACCTTCTGAGGACAAACATCTTGCCTCACGACTCTGATTTTGATGTCTAAGGGCTCATATGTATTTTACAACACATAGATGGGATATGTTGCATATATATCCTTTATAATGTGTGGTGCGTTACAATATGTATTACATACACAAAATGCTAAACCACATGTAATGCATTGATTGGGCAATGTAAGGGATTTCCAAGAGTGATTTTGTCTATACATTATGTTTGCCTCATGACTCACACAAAACTCTAGTGCACCGTTCCTCAAACTATAGACACCCTCCAAAATGATTTCTCTCCTATTTTCTCAGATAGGAGTGCAGTTGCATTTATCACTTATCGATCTCTTGGGGATATTCTGAATGGATCCTTTTTTAGTGATAGAAGAGGGACAAAGGAAGTGAAACTGAACTCTCGTATTGTGAGTGGCACCATTGGTGTGAAGGAAAAGGTTTCTCTGTCTGAACCTGTATTCCTGACCTTCCAACATACTCAGGTGAGCGAAACCCACGGCTGGTCCTCTATACGTTAACTTAAAGGGGTGTATTATCAGGGTCCTGGGAGGGAAGTGAATCCAACTTTGATCATTTAGAGTGAAGAGAACTGACAATAAATGTGGATGCATTCAGAGACTGCAACCAAGGGAAGCTATTATCACATTGGAGCCAAAAAGGGAATGGAGGGATGAACAGTATTGAGCCTAGGAGAGCTAGAGGCATGGAAGAGGGATTGCCCTGCTGGAGGTAGAGATAGCCTGGAGCAGAAAAAGAGTCTGGAAGAAATACCTGACCCCCTTCTCCTCTCATCCAATGATCTCTCACCAGTTCTTCTCATTGGTTCCACCAATGACAAGGAACCCAGGTGAATCAGTTCATACAGGTCAATTCCTGGGGCTCTGAGGTGACCAGAGAAGGGCAGAATGAATGAAGAATAAACCCCACAGCAGACGTGGTGGTATGGAACTCTTCCCCACAATTGTTCCAGATGATGAGAATTTTTTCCAATCCAGTTTCCAACCCAGTGAATCTGTGACTAACCTATGAAGCTGAAATGATAAAACCAGAGACACACTTTTATGCTATTCTCTTTCCAGCCTGGTGGGGCAAGAACGAAATATTTCTGTGTCTACTGGAAAGGATCGGAGGAGGGGGGCAGCTGGTCAATGGAGGGCTGCTCTCATGCGGGCAGCAACGATTCTTACACCAAATGCAAGTGCTTCCACCTTTCCAGCTTTGCTGTACTCATGGCTCTTGCTCCCAAGGTACCAAGATTCATGGTCCCCTCCTGTGAATCTGATTGTGTCTAGGAAGCTGGGAGATCCTTTCCATGTCTTAGAAAAAGCCTCTAAGATAAGGAGTCACGTGGAAGGTAATTCCAGGAAACACCAGTAGGAGACTGGGGAAGTGAAATGGGGAAGGGACAGAAGCCAATGCAAAGAGCATTATCAAGCCAGTTACCACTGTGGGTGACTGACAGTTAATTCTCTCTGGAGGACTCGGGTGTTAATGTAGAAGACACACCTCAGAGTCATATTAACTGAACAGCGAGAGAGCTGAAGTGTTTATACACCACCTTCCTTCAGTCACTGTTGAAAGCTGCATCTAGGGGACATTAATTCTCTGATGCTCCCATGGGCATGGGCAGAGTGAGCTTGAGCTAGTAGAAAAAGTTCCCAGACATGGGAAAGTTGCATTATCAGACCCTACAGTAGAAAGATCCAAGGTTATTTGGGTTCAAAAACATCCATTACTCTGCAACAAAGAGTTACAGCTAAACCTTCCTGGGCAGATCAGAAGGAAGGCAACGGACTATCACTAATGAAAAAGCATAATCCCCTACACTTCCTAGGTCCCAACCATGTCTAGGATAACTCAGGTTTAAAGAAATTTACCTGACTTCTTCCTCTATTTCTTTTTAGCTCCCATTTATTGAATATTTACTGTATGACAACCATTATATTGCATATTTAAATGCATGGCCTCATTTTATTCATTCAAAAAGTTCATATATGAGTGCCTACTGTATGCCAGATGCTATTCTAGGCATTGGGGATACAGCAGCGAACAAGACACATAAGGAAATACCAACCTTCATAGAGATTTCTTTTTTTATTTTTCCTCCCAAAGCCCCAGTAGATAGTTGTATGTCATAGCTGCACATCCTTCCAGTTGCTGTATGTGGGACACGGCCCCAGCATGGCTGGAGAAGCGGTGCATTGGTGCGCGCCCAGGATGCAAATCCCGGGCTGCCAGCAGTGGAGTGTGCGCACTTAACTGCTAAGCCACAGGGCCAGCCCCCATAGAGATTGCTTTTAAGTACTGTGTTGTCCGGTAGGATCACCAGCCTCATGTGGCGATTGAACACTTGAAATGTGGCTAGTGTGACTGAAGAACCAAATTTCAAATTTTATTTAATTTCAATTTATTTAAATTAAGAAGCGGTGTATAATATTTTTCCATTAAACACAACTTTACTGTTTAGAAGGACTACATTTCACTTTTACCATTGAAAATATGCCATCCGAATTGAGATGTGCTATAAGTGTAAAATATACACTGGATTTCAAAGGCTTAATATGGAAAAAAGAATATCAAATATTTCATTAATACTTGTTTTACATTGATTGTAATTTGAACTGATTATATTTTGTTATATTGATTACATTACATTCAACACATTGAACTGATAACATTTTGAACATATACTATTAGATTAATTTGACCTGTTTCTTTTTACATTTTAAAAAATACGGCTACTAGAAAATTTAAAGTTATACATGTGGCTCACATATTTCTATTGCACAGCGCCAGTCTAGTGGTTTCAGTTTTTCAACAGCTCTGTGAGGTAAATGCTATTAGTATCCCTATTTTGAAATGAGAACATCAAGTCACTTGTTTGAGGGACTGAACTGGGAAACCCATCTGACTTTCCATCAGGAACATAAATGCAAAGTTGGAAACTATAACCGATTCCTCCTTTGGTGGCTCATAGGTGGATCCTGTTCTGGCTGTGATCACCTGTGTGGGACTGAGCCTCTCTCTGCTATGTCTCCTCCTGGCAGTCCTCACCTTCCTCTTCTGCCGACCCATCCAGAACACCAGCACCACCCTCCACCTGCAGCTCTCCATCTGCCTCTTCCTGGCCCACCTCCTCTTCCTCACAGGGATTGATAAAACTGAGCCTGAGGTATATGATTTAACCAAATTATCTTGTTGTCATAATCAAATCCAGCCATCTTTCTTGAGGAAAGATGGGGAGAGAGGCAATAATCAGCAGTGATGATGTAGGAGGAAAAAGCAAGTGTTCCAATTTCAGCTCTCCTCCTGTATAACTTTGAACAAGACTCATATTTTCTGAGGGTCAATTTAGCAAAGAGATTGAGATGGTATTAGATAGGGTTACAATAGTTGCTGTAACAAGTAAACTCCAAAATCCCAGTGGCTTATCACAAAAGTAGTTAATTTTTCCCTATGTATGAGCAAATAGGTTTGAAGAGTGTCTATCCTCCAACTTCAGGCTGATGGAGCTCTTCTGTCTTCCATACTCAGCTTCCAAGGTCACCCTGGGATCCTTTCCATTTTAGCTAACTGGAAAGAGAAAAGCAGCATGGTGGACTCCTATCAGGGAGGTTTATATGGGCCACTTCAGGAAGCGGTGCATATCACTTCCTCTCACATTCTATTGGCTAGAGTTCAGTCACATGGTCACACCTAACTGAAAGGGGTGCTGGGAAATGTGGTCCCTGGTTGGGAAGTCACATCCTAGTGACAAATCTATATTCCAGAATTGGGGGTGGAAGGAGGCTTGAATTTTTGGTGGACAGTGACTTCGCCGCACTAATCTGCACTTGAATCTCTACTCTTCATTCTACTTGCTATATGACCTTGTTGAAGTAATTTCTCCATTTTAAACTTCCTCTCTAAAACTTGGGCATCATCATAGGACTCTAGTAAGGACTTAGCAGGATAAAACACAGAAAGAGTCTGGATTAATCACTCAGAGAACAGTGTTAGCTTTTATCTTCATCATCATTAGCAGCAGCAGCATCATCAGCATCATCATATCCAGGAAGAATTGGAACTAGATATTCTCCAAGGCTCCTTTTAACCCTAAAAGACTATGATCTCACAGCCAGCAGCTTATGAGAGCCCCATTTGTTTTTTCTCCTGAGAGGCAGTATGGTGCTATGGTTAAGAGTAAGTAAGCTTTCTGGAGACAATTTGGGTTTTAAATCCATTTTTACTTTTCACTAGCTGTGCGATCTTGGGTGAGATTTTAACCTCTCTCGGCCTCAGTTTCTTCATTTGAAAATGAGCAGAGGTTGGCAGACTACACTACTCAGGCCGAATCTGGCCCACCATCTGTTTTTGTAAATAAAATTTTATTGGACACCGATGTCTGAGGGCTGGAGGGGATGGATGTCCCAGCTCAAGCAGAGAGAGAAAAATCTCCCTTCCTCCAACTTTTTGTTCTGTTCAGGCCCTTAAGGATTGAATGACGTCCACCCTCATTGGTGATGGTGATCTTCTTTGTTCAGTCTACTGATTCAAATGCTAATCTCTTCCAGAAACACTCTCACAGACACACTCAGAAATAACGTTTTACCAGCCATCTGGACATCCCTTAGCCCGGTCAAGTTGACGTTTAAGGTTAACCATCACACCCACCCAAAGGGCAAGAGCAATGGAGTATTCATTTGCCAATTCTCCATCATCATGGATTTGAGGGCTGCTCCCGCGGCATTCATTCCTTGGCACTTCTGGCCCATCCTATGCATGGGGTTAGCAGATTTCAATGGCTAGTCAAAGCCCCTAGAAAATATGTTGCCCCTACACAGAATGTCACAGGTGTTGGGAATTGATATTCCAGGCCAGCATCCAGGAAATGGTAAGTACAGAGCATATGATCAGGTACAGACCTCACCGGCTCCACGTTCCTAACTCTCCTCTCCCCTCCAGGTGCTGTGCTCCATCATTGCGGCGATGTTGCACTATCTCTCCTTGGCCTCCTTCACATGGATGCTCCTCGAAGGGCTACACCTCTTCCTCACTGTTAGGAATCTCAAGGTGGCCAACTACACCAGTGCAGGCAGATTCAAGAAGAAGTTCATGTACTCTTTTGGCTACGGGATTCCAGCTCTGATTGTGGCCGTGTCTGCAATAGTAGGACACAAAAATTATGGAACGTTCACTTAGTAAGCACAATGGAGGCATTTATGGTGGAAGTGGTGTCCATGGCCAATATATGAACTGAAATCAAAAAGAAATTTTAAGTCCATTTTCCAATTGTGAATTACAATTCAAACTTAAGTCCTTCCTTAAGTCTGAATTCTATTTTCTCTTGGAAGTCCTTAGAGCAGTGGTTCTCAGCATCTTTGGGATGGGATCCCTTTGAGAATTTTGGTGAAATACAGGGCCTATTTCCCCAGACAAATGTACATACACACAAAATTTTGAATACAACTTCAGGAAATTCAGGGACAGGTAAAGCATATCCATGACCACACATTAAGCACCTGTGGGTTCTATGTTCTGCAGGGTTCTGAAAGCCTAGGTTGAATAGGTTGAGGCTAATCTCCAAAACGTAAAGAATAGCAACAATAGCAACAATTCTTGAAGGCCTGTGATGCCTCAGAGAAAGTACTTCCTATGTGCAGTATCTCAACTCATTCTCTCTAAGACCCTGTGATGTCAGCAGTGTTTATTACCTCATGCACGGGACATATGGGGCTTAGTGCATTTAATACCTTCTCAAGGTCACAGCTAAACAGAGAATAAGTCAGAATTCCCAAGGCAGTGCTCTTAATAGCTATTTTTTTTCTGCCTCACTAAAGAAGATTGCAAAGCTCTGCAAAGTTCGTTGAAGAAATTAGTATTTTGGCAATTGGCCTTGGGTTAGGAGGTAGGTGTGCATGTGCTAAAACAACATGTATGAGGCCGTCCCTCTTGATGTCATAGAGATGCCCTGTCTCCAGCTTGAAATCTATGTCCTGCCTGAATGATTCTGAAGATATAATGGTAGGGTAGATCAGGGTTTGGCAAACTGTTTCTATAAAGGGACAGATGGTAACTATTTTTGGCTTTGCAGGCCATTTGACCTTAGTGGCAACTACTCAATGTTACACTTGTAGTGTGAAAGCAGTCATAGACAATATGTAAATGAATGGGTATGGCTGTGTTTCCATAAAACTTTATTTATAAAAAGAAGGGATGAACTGGATTTGGCCCATGGCCGTAGTTTGCAACCCTTGGAATAGAGCTAAGTGTGGGAGCTTCTGTGCCCACTAAGTGTTGGCAATCACTTGTTACTTTTACCAGTTTCATACGACCAGGTCCCCTTTCAGCATAAGTTATACTTCCTCTGGCAACATAAGTTATGACAGAATACAAAGTATTTTGGCAACAAAGTACTTGGTATATGGAATATGCTTAATTAGTGCTGGTAGTTTTGATAGCTGTAGTTAAAATACTGTTTTTACTCTCTTTCTTACTATAGCAATCATTATTATTAGGATACCTACATTTGTTGAACCTTAACTCTTTGACAGGAACCTTATCCAAAAACTGTATGCACTTTATCTCATTTAATCTTTCCTACAAGATCTATCCAAGGAAAATCTTGGTGAAAAAAATAAAAAAACATTCAAAAAAATGAGGACAGAGTTCATGTTCATGGATAGGAAGACTCGGTATTGTCAAAGTCAACATTCTTCCCAACCTGATCTATGGATTCAATGCATTCTCAATCAAAATCCCAGAAAATTATTTTGTGGATATTGACAAACTGATTCTAATATTTACATGGAGATGCAAATGACCCAGAATAGCTAACAGAATGTTAAAGGAGATGAACAAAGTCAAAAGGACTACCTGACTTCAACTTGGTCTGTAGGTGCAGTAATCATTTAATCTTTTCAATACTTCTGTTAGCCCCACTCTACACTTGGAGAAACGGAGACTCAGAGCTTGTGTCAGATGAGTACTCATGACCAATTCTATTTAAAATCCAGGTCTGAACTAACCACCTACTAACACTGCTCAGATCTTGCTACAGGAGCCTGAATTCAAGTCCTTTGCCTTCTCTTGAGGAAAAGCAGCTAATTCTTAGCTTTCTTTCAACAGCTGCTGGCTCCAGTTTGATAATGGGTTCATCTGGAGCTTGAAGGGGCCAGTGGCAGTCGTTATCTTGGTAGGTGACCAGTGATATATATTTATTGGTGTGCCTATCTTGGGTTGGCCAAGCATAGAGAGTATGTTTCTTACCTGCTAAAGTGGAAATGAGGTGAAGATAAGCAAATATAGTGTAATGTGATCAACCCCTCTTACTGGAAACACTGTTTTCACATGTCTTTCCCCGACTTCCCTCTATCTCACTGGTTGTTTTGATATAATATAACCCTCTGCCGGGCATTCTTTTAAAAATTCTACATGTGTTCATTCAACAAATATTTAGCAAGTATCTACTCTGCATAGAGTGACATGTTTTCCTGTTTGCCAGGACCTTCCCATTCATATCTATTGCCCACGTACAGATATGAATAGCACTCTTTCACATTCAAGGTGTCTTGGTTTGTATGATAAATTATATAGTCACCATAATCAAGCACTAAGTGCCACTGGTTATATACGGTGTGCTGTATAAAAGACCAGAGCATATGTTCATATCATCCTTATGAATCCTGTCTCTTTTGGGAAAAGATTCTTAGGTCCACCTCAAGTTCAGTTGCATGACATGGCCTCAAAAGAAAATTCCAAGTCAATTTTGCATGCTGTTTCCACAGATAAACTTGGTGTTCTACTTCCAAATTCTGTGGATTTTGAGAAGCAAACTTTCCTCCCTCAATGAAGAAGTTTCCACCATTCAAGATACCAGGTAAGGTACCAGATTTTTCCTGCAGGACAAATCTGCCTGGGAAAGAAAAACCCACTCAAAAACATGACATAAAATTTCCTGGTGCTGGATAAAGAGTACATGACGGCCAACTTACAGAAGAAGGAAAAGCTATAATTTTCAGGTAACTCAATGTACTCTCCCATCTCTTTATTCAATATATATTCATTGGGTGCCTCCTTTGTGTAGTATACTTTTAATATAAAATTTATATCAAGAGTATTATCCTTTTCCCCCCTAAGAGTACACCTACTTTTGGTTTCCATTCTCCTTTGTTGTATAAACTCAATTCTCACTGGTGCTGATCTAAATTATGAAAAATACTGATAACAACTAATATTAACTAAGAACTTAATAGATGCTGGACATTTACCAATATTATTTCATTGAATTCTCATAACTCTAACCAATGTGGTGGGCACTACTAATATCCCCATTGATAAGAGGAACAAACTGATTATCTTGTCCATGAGTGGGGAAGAACCTGTGTTGATGAGTCAAGTGGACAAAACTTAAAAGAATATCTGTCCAACTTCACACCCTGGCTTTTGATCTCATCTACTTATCAGACCAACCTAGCATCTCTTAGCCTTAGTTTCTTCATCTTCTCTCTTCTTCATCATCTTCTTCCTCTCTTCTCAGTTGCTTCAGGAGGGTCAGAGTGTCACCTGTCTTGGTGTTTCCACATTCTTCTACACGTGTGTGGATGAGTGCAGGCTCATGCATGTGCATGTATGCAAACACACACACATGCACTCATGTGCATCAACTCTCCCAGCCAGTTGCCATCAACAACCCCAGTCCATTTTACCAAACACAATTTTTGCTTGAAGAAACCCAACACGGCGATATGTTCTGAAGCCACGATATCAACATCATCTAAATTTTTCAATACAAATCTCTAGAAGGCACTTTCCACAAATCTTCCAACAGGTCCAGGTAAAAGACTTTGTGGATAAATCACTTACAAAGAGTGGGAGAAAGTGTTATTCCCAGAGGCAGTGACTGAAAACATGGGTTCTGCCTCGTCCTCAAGTAGTATGACTTTTGTAAGTTACTTAGCCACACAAGGTTGTTGTGAGATTTAACTAAGGCAATGCATACAAAGCATTTAGCACAGTGCCCAACAAATAGGGAGTATCTGATAAATGGTAGTTATTATCACTCTTTTCCTTTTCAGAGTCATGACATTTAAAGCCATCGCTCAGCTATTTATCCTGGGCTGTCCTTGGGGCCTTGGTTTTTTTATGGTTAAAGAAGTCGGGGAGACAATCAGATCAGTTGTTGCCTATGCATTCAGCATCATCAATGTCCTGCAGGGCGTTTTTCTCTTTGTGGTACACTGTCTCCTTAATCGCCAGGTAAGGCTAATAATTCTGTCTCTCACCAGCCTAGTCCCGAAGTCTTGTTGAATGGTTGTTTACATTCTCACTCTTCTCTGACCTTTCGTTTTTGTATTTTGGGGTTGTCTTGATTATGGGAAGAGGGTTTAGGTGCTGCTTGGGTATGCCGTGTGCGCTGGGTTTCATTAGCATTCTAACATTTAGCTTTCTAACATATCTCTCAAGAGCATACATTCCTCAGCTTGGGACGCTATAACAAAATATCATAGACTGTGTGGCTTAGACAACAGAAATTTATCTTCTTACAATTCTGGAAGCTGGAAGTCTGAGAGTAGAGAGTGAGTACAGTCAGGTTCTCACGAGAGCTCTCTTCTTGGCTGGCAGATGGCCACCTTCTCACTGTGTCCTTATGTGGGAGAGAGAATGAGAGAGTGCTTTTGTGTCTCTTCTTATAAGGACACTAATCCTACCGGATCAGGGTTCAACCTTATGACTTCATTTAACCCTAATTACTTTCATAAAGGTCGTATCTCCAAATACAGTCACATTGGGGGGTTAGGGCTTTAACATATGAATTTTGGGGGGACACAATTCAGTTCATAGCAGAGCATGTATGAGTCAGGATAATGTAGATTATGCTGCAGTAACAAATAGCCCCTCCCTCTATAATTTCAGTGGCTTACACCAATAAAGGTTTATTTGTCACTCAAACTATATAGCTATGGCTTGATATACATTGTCTTCACTCTGGGTTGTAGGCTTGAGGGGGCAGCCCTCATTTAGAACATTGGCATTCTTATGGCAAAGGGAAAGGAGATCATGGCAGAGTACAGCTTAGCTCTCTTTTATTGGCCAAAATAAGTCACATGGCCATACTTGAATTCACCAGAGAGAGAATGAATAATCCTCCAGTAGTGAGGTATACTATAGGGAGGGACACTGGAATATTTGGCATAATCTACCACAATCTCACAGAGACTTCAACTCTAATTCCAGTTTTTCCACTGAGTGAGTTGCTGTGTGACCCTGGGCAGGTTGCTTACCCTCTCTGAGCCTTGGTTTTCTCATCCACAAATGTGGTAATACCTTCCTCACAGAGTTGAGAATTAAATGAGATAATGCTATGTAAATCTCCTAGCACAGTTCTTGGCACATATTAAGTTCTCAGTGAGCGTCATTATTATAATTTTACTCTTTACAGAAGATTGGGAACAGTTTTCCTGAAGTTTTTCCTTTGCTATTAAATGGAACCACCAGCAACTAAGATTGGCAAAGAGACCATCTTAACACTTCATTAATTTCTCTTTCATCTTTTATTGCCTTATTAATTCTTGGTACTCTTCAAACACAGAAGAAGTAAAATACAATTTCAGTGTCTTGATGAAATAATGTTGAGTGTTAAATACTTAAATATCTTTTAAGAATGTGTCAAGGTGGTTAAAAGAAGGCAACTGATGGAATCACAGGGGTGGTTTAGTGTAGGGGTTAGTGTCATGGCTCTGGAGTAAGAATGACATGATTTTTGAACACTGGCCGTGTGACCTTAGACAAGTCAATTTACCTCCAAGAGCCTCAACTTCTTCATCTTTAATTGGGGATAAAAGAATTACCTTCCTCATTGGGCTCATGTAAGAACTAAATGATACATTGTTTATAAAGTGCCTTTAACGTGGCTATATTCAATAAATAGTGACCTTCATCATCATGATCACCAACACCACCATCACCTGCATTATCATCATTATCATGACCACAATCACTTTTGTAATTACTACCATCATCATCACCATCATAATCACCTTCATCATCATCACCATCACCACCTTCATTATCTTCATCATCACCTGCATTATCATTATCATCATGACCATCATAACCTTCATTATCATCACCGTCATCACCACCATCTTTAGCACCTTCACCATCACCATCATTGTCATCACCATCATCACCACCATATATAGAGTCCATATGGTGTCTGACATTTAGTAAGCAGCTTTTCTACAATTGAGGAAGTTGAATGTAAATAAAATGAATCAACATAAGCATGGCCAAGATTATACAGAAAACCAATGAAAGAGCAGTAGAGAGTAGGGCTTAGATGTATATCTTTAGTCTCCTACTTTAGGGTCCTGTCTCCTGAACCAAGCTCTGGATGTAACACAAGCCTCTATATTCCTCAAAATTTCAGGTGCGAATGGAATACAAGAAATGTCTTAGTGGAATGTGGAAAGGGGGTGAAATTGAAAGCACTGAAGTGTCTCTCTCAACTATCCACACCAAAATGGTAAGATCAGCTCTTCTGCGGTGCCATGTTCTTGTGTGAACCCAAAATCTCGTGGTACCAGGAGCTTCCTGGTTTCTTGATCTGACAGAAAAGAGAAATTGCATTAGATTCCTGCATTACACAGCTGAAATTTCTGGTTTTTGAGACCAAAACCAGAAGAGCTCTTCTTTCTTTCTTTCTCTCTCCCTCCCTGCCTCCTTCCTCCCTCCCACCCTCTCTTCCTCCTTCCTTAACTCCCTCCCTTCCTTCCCTTCCTTCCTGTCTTTTTCTCTCTTTGTTTCTTTCTCTCTGTCTCTCTCTCCCTCCCTTCTTCTCTCTTCCCATCTTCCTCTTTCCTCCTTCCCTCCCTCCCTCCCTCCCTCCCTCCTTTCTTTCTTTCTTTCTTTCTTTCTTTCTTTCTTTCTTTCTTTCTTTCTTTCTTTCTTTCTTTCTTTCTTTCTTTCTTTCTTTCTTTCTTTCTTTCTTTCTTTCTTTCTTTCTTTCTCACTCTATTTCTCTCTTCCTTCTTCAGTCCATCCACAAATATCCAATGATAATTAACAGAAAATTTTGAATTTATTTAACAGCATTCATTTAACAAATATTGATTGAGTGTGTAGTATGTGCCAGGCATTGATTTAGGTGTTGGGGAAAGAGCACTGGACACATGAACAAAAATCCTCATCCTCACAGAGCTGACATTCTTGTAGGGGAGAGGCAAACAAGAAATCACAAAAAGTGGATTTTACAGTATGTTACAAAGTGATATAAGCTACAGAAAAAAGAGCAATGAAGAGAAATCAAGAAACCAATGTTACTGCAATAAACAAAAAATTAAAAAAATAAATAAATAAAATGTATAAAAAAAAGAAAAAAAGAATGCATGGAGTGGGAGGAGCTCAGTTTTAAATAAGTGGCAATGAGGGGCCTCGACGAGAAGCTGACTCTTGAGTAAAAACTTGGTTTATGTATCTGATGAAAACGACCCCTGGTTTGTGAAATTATCTGGATTGAGAGGACTAGGAATACACTCTGAGCACTTTGGTGGTAAGCCATAGATTCCTGATTGCTATGACTCTTGTAACTGATCTTGTCCCACACTGTGGCCTAGGGGCTATGCCCATGGAGCTGTTACAAGAGATGCGAGCTTTATTCAGGACATTAGGCTGAGCCAGCAGAGCCACTGCACCTCCTCCTCATGTTGCATGTGATCTTGTTCCCTCACTCCTGAGCTGTCTCCTGGGGGGCTGCCTTCGGTTGAGTTCTTTGAAAGCAGAACCTAAGACAGAGATTAGAATCCTTGTGGTTCATTGAGAAAGAGAAGAAGAGTGAAGGAGGCAGGATGGGGTATACCAGCAGTGGTGTGGCCCCAGGTGGAGTCTGGCTTCAGCCTGATCCCACGGGAGACTCTGGAGTGTGAATTGAACATGGAATTGGAACCACCTTGAGACAGGTGGCCGGCATTTTGTGCTCTCGTGTCATTCAGTCATTGGCCCTTTGGGGAACGGGGTTTAACCTTTCTGGAGAGGCAGCTCCTTTGACTGTGGGCAGTTCTCTGGAGAAGGAGGAAGGTGTAAGTCATTAGTAACTGAAACTCACAGCAGCTGCAGTGTGGGTGTGCTGGCCTGGGGAAGAGGATCTGAGTCTGGCGCCACAAGTGTTCAGTGCAAGGGCTGAAGAGAATAGCCCCTGGAAGTCCATGAGGACAGTTGCTGTGGGAAAATGCTTAATATTGCCCTGTAGGTAATGCTGTTTCTTGTCCTATATCTTCTAAGGAAAGCAAGTATAAAAAGCAACTTTTTGAATTGGGAAAATTTGAGTATTTAGCTCAGTGGTTCTCAGAACCATCTGGAGAGCTAGTAACAATACTAACAAGTAATACTCCATCTTACTTGAATGAGTCTGCGTCTCTGTGTAATTTGTTAGCTTTCTAGGTGATTCTCATACACACCAAAGTTTGAGAACCACTGCTTTGAGTGAACCCAAAGACTACCGAGAAACAGATAATTCTAATCCCTCATCCTTGGACAACGCTTTACATTCTAAAAAGCGCATATTCAACCTTACAATCATCATTGATCCTCTGCAGCGTTTAAGGGATCCGTCACTGTCGTGTTTAAATGTAGCCCAAGTGTGTGGGTTCAAATCCCAACTCCACCACTTCCAGGCTGTGTGACTTTGCACTAGCCACTTACTGTCTCTGTGCCTCAGTTTCTTCATCTGTAAAATGTGGATAATAAGAGTATCTATCTCAGAGTGAAGATTAAATGAGGGCATATATATTAAGTGCCTAGCATGGTGCCCAGCACACTGCAAACATATTGTAAATGTTCATAAAAGGATAAAATAAAACAAATAAACAGACCGTCATAGATGGCGTTTGGGGGAAAAAGGAGTCAGATATTAGGACCTCTTAACCAAGCTTTGGACCTTAGAGAAATTCTATCTTGTCATCTCTAGGCATGGTAGAAGTTTTAGTTAATTTCTGAGGTGTTCATTTCTCTTCAACTTTTTCTCCATATTCTCTCCCCTCGAATAGGAGGGACTTGGGAAGTCATCAGAATTCTATCGCAGAAGAGACGCTGCATCTGTCCAACCACCACCTCAGATTCATCTTTTCGCTGTTCCTTGGCAAAGAACAAGAAGCTGAGCTGTTTATGGACGGCGCCACACCCGTGGTCACATATGGATGAGAACAACGCCACCATCCATCTTTCCTGTGAAAATGAGTGCTGACATATTCCTCTATTTTGGCTTCTATCTCCGTAGAAAGAAGGGGGCACATGGGAGAATTCTTAGATCCAGAATCCAGTATTGTACATCACGTGCAATTAAATGCTCAAAGAATCCTTTTTAATGACGAGGGAAATAAATGGATTTTCTTCTTCCAGCTGTTACCATCTTGTCCAAAGCTGATTGGCTGACATCTAGATTCAGCTCACAGATGCCTCTCTGGCCTCTGTGTTGCATTTAATGCTCCCAAATATCTTGCATCACTTAATATTTGCATAACTTAATAATTCCATAAGAATAAGTATAAAAAAGGGGGTTGCATTTTTGCAATGCAAAATACACCACTATCCCTGCTTAGGGGTGCATAGTCACTGGGAAGGATCTTGTAGTGTGATCATCAGCACTTCCCTGGTTTCATTGCCTGATGACTTTTTGGAACCTATCCTATACCCTGGTTAAACATAATTTTGTTTTCTTAGTGTCATCTCGAACATGTCCTCGTGTAAATGCTCCCAAACTAAAACAGCATGGAGTATCACAGCAGTGGTTTGGCCTTATTTGCTTTGTTTTACCATTTTTAATTTATTTTCTAAACGTATTGTATTTTAGGTGTGTTTCTCAGCACTATAATTAATAAATGCATGGATAACTTTGTTACTAGACCATGTTTTAAAAACAGTGTTAAATTATAATGATGGTAAATGTTAAAATAGCAGCCAAGAGAAGCCATAATTCATTTGAAGAAATTTTGTGTGCAAATTTTAGGTCATGGACAAAGGATTGTGTTGCTTTTCTGCTTCACCAGCTCAAGTGTCTCCCCCACATCACAGCAATATAACCAGAGTGTATGATTCACTCCACCCGCTGGCTTTTAAATGATGTGATTCCTCTTGAAAAGGTAAAATTTAGGGAGATTCATGTGGTTTCAAAATGCGTGCCTGCAGTGTGACTTTATATCATGCAATTTCAAGTCTACATGAATAAAACTTGCATACAATGCAACCTGTTTCAGGAGGACAATTTGGCACTGACTAACCAAATTTAATATTTTAGTACATAATGCTTTCACTTAAAAATTCCACTGTTAGGAATTTAGCCTAAGAATATTGTGATAAGGGTAATTTATAAATACAGGCTGATATGATATATAAATTCAGAGTGAGGTGATATATTTTATCTCTCTGAATTATTTGCTGTGGTGTGCTGTATGGAGGAAAAAGGAGCACCTTTTATGTGAACATGTTACCTTAAACCTGTAAATACATTTACAAGTCCACTAGGGTCTCACACTGAAAGATAAGCCAAGTTAGCCTGGCTTATTCCTGCCAACCATCAAACACTGGAAAACAACAGCATTGATCCCCCTGAGTCTCTCTAGAGTGTACTGGGCCATTTCATGTATGCCCCCAGGTCACTGTGAGCCCCTTGCACTGCTTAACCCACAACCAAAGGTTTGCCTTGATGCATCAGTAGGGAGAAAACAGTGGCTAAAGGCCAAGGAAGACTGATCAAATCCTGGGCATAAGGCAGCACAAGGCTTCCACCAGTTCATTGTTGCTTATTTGATCAATTCACTAATTGTTTACTAACTTGTTGAATGAGAATAAATGTGTGTATGTCAATAAACAAGTGACTCATGATTTTCTTGATTGTCTCTTATTTGAACTGGCTCTTTGCTGTGATCCGAGTCAAAAATCTAAATTAAAGAGCAATCTCACGTGTAATAATTGTCATTTGGTTTAAATAGAACAGATACATTCACAAAAGTTCACCAAGTATGTTTACTGCAGCATGTTTTGTAATGCAAACAGTGTCAATCAGGACTGTTTACATAATTTTTATGTGCATTTCATTGACATAAATAATACACAAACAATCTATAAATTAGAAAGATAAGGTGATATTTACCTGAGCCAAGCCAAGGACTAGCCTGGAAGTTCAGTGTCCACTGGGTAAGAAAGTACTCTGTAGAAGCGTGATTTACAGCATGGTTATATACCATTTCAGAGCAAAGAATATACACGATAGGAATACAATTCTGTTTGTCTCAAAGTCATAAGGAGAGGTTTTGCTGGAATTTAGCAGATACACAGTAGATCAACTTGACCTTGGTTTTCCTGGAAGAAAAGCTTACCTTCAAAGAGGTGCTGGTATTGGTATCAGAGGAAGGGAATCATTCACCCCTATCTTTAAAGAGTGCATTTTTTGCTTTGGGTAAATGTTTGAATCAGAAGTACAATACATGTTTCGTGGGCCATAAGTCAGGCTGCTCTGGGAAGAAACAAGTTTTAGGCCAAATCAGGTTTAACCCAGAATGGCTTTCCCATACACCTTAATATGTGAAAACTTCTAATTATTCTTATTATTTTCATCAACATAATGTAATAAATAATGTGCAGTGAAATTTTTAAAATGAGACATATTTTAATATGCTCTTATAAAAAGACCTCCAAGATGTATGTGTCATGTGAAAAAAGCAGTGTGCTGTTCAGTGAGTATAGTAGAATCCCTTTTCTGTTAAAAAAAATAAAGTTTATAAGTAGACAAATTTTTATAGGGTCACTTCCCATCAAAAGGATTGAGTGAATTCAAGAGAAAATCCTTCCTTTGCTCCAAAGAGAGAAAATGAAAGGAGTTATGAGCTACTAAGCTATAGCTGGCCTATCTAAGATGATTGGCTAGTCTCAAGTCAGTCCACCTATGGTAATCAAGCTACTTGGGCTGCTGGAAGCCATATTTTCGTTATTGAAGGACTTCTCACTTTGTAAACGGCTCCAGTGGGAATATTTCTGAAGATTCTTGGTTTCAGGGTCATCCTGGGGCTATGGGTTCCCACCTGGCATATGTGTAGTGCTATCTCTGTTATTGAGCAAGGTTTTATTAAACAATAACCTGTTTTAAGGAAATAAAACTAATTTCTGCTGTTCAATGTTTTATGTGCTGTTTCAATTCCCTCTCTTATTTGTATATTCCTCAATCTTGAGGGAAATAGAGTGATGACCACTCTAGCTACTTCCTGCTGAGTAGGGGGGAAGATCAAAGTTTCTGAGTCTTTTATTCTTAAAAATAATCAAACCAAAGAGATACATTTTGGGGTGTCACATTTTGATCCCCTACATTTCTGCCATTGAAACTTCAAGAAGTTTCACAGTCCAGAAGCTGAGTTGGTAGATTGTTCCATCTCACTGAACACCAAGCAGTCTCTTAGCCCTGGCAATAGGTCAGTCCAGTTAAATACATTTCAGGAGGTGGTGATGTAGGTAGGCTTCCAAAGTTAGGCCTATAAGCAAGAAATCAGGTATTTAAAAAGAGGCATTTCTATAAAAACAAAAGAAAAACAAAGGTTAATGGTTCAAGCCAGTTTCTGAGCCCACGGGAGTCAACTCAATCAACCCTTGATCTTGATCTTTTGTTAGCAGTTGTATGAAGCCATCAGTTTCTCCTTTAGAGTTCTGTAATTTCTTACCCAGTTCAGTTTTATGATCTGAAAGTTCATCAGAAAGATGTATTCTAGAGTAAGTGTCAGAGACCTTTCCAGGAATCTCTGAACATGAAACAATTGCAAAAGCACCAGAGTAAAACAATATCTGTTGGTAAATGACAAAAGACTTAAACATGGCAATTGACAAAGAAATTTGATTATTTCTGACATACAATGTTTTATAACCAGGAGATATCAGAGTTTTAGAAATGTTATATAATTTATAAAACACATATTAATAACATTTACCCATGCAATATAACCTAAGAAGGTTTGTTATCACTTACTTGACAATGCTTCCCATGCAATTTAGCATACCAAATAAGCCTAATTAGTTTAATATATCCCTCTTTCTTGGAAGAGAGAGCAAATTCTTTGAGAAGTCCCAGGGATCTGCTGGAAATTCTCAAATTTAATTTTAGCTCAAAAGAAAGACTTTATATAGGATTTGAATTTTGGGGGAGTTTGTCAAAAATATCAAAAGGTTTTAAAAGACTTGGTCAAATAGGATCATGTCACTGTGAAACAATGCTTAGTTATCCATTTAACCAAAGTGACAACAGAGTATGTTAAAGGCAAACATGAGAGTTACTAAACAGTTGAAAGAAAACCTTAATAGAGAGATTTCAGTGTTTTTGAACATAGAAAATTATTTTGACAAAACATAGAATTTCTGTCTTTTAGATAGACTTACTTAAAGGTAAAGAAAATCTTTTAAAATTTCTTTATCAACAGAAGACTAAAATTTCAAGAATATTACCCTTTTAAGAGTGAGAAAACCAAATTCTAATTTTCCACCAGTTTACTTTTCATATTAAAACTTATTTACTTAATTAAATTCATTTTAATCTTACCAACTTTACCCTGCACAAAACTCTTTTATCAGGGTTCCTCTTCTACAAACCTTCTATAACTTTCTTTTTTATATTCAGAATTTGTCCCATGCCTTCCATTCTTCTTAGCCTCTCCTTAAGACAAAAATTATTATTAGAATTTTTCTATAACCAGTTTTACTTTAGGACAAATTTAGCCTTTAACAACAACAACAAAAAAATCTCCATTCCTTATAACTTCTTTACTGAAAACATACATCTTACATTCCTTGAATACAGAGATGTTTTCCTTATTAATTTTAGTAGTTTTAATCATGTGTATTGTTAGAATTCTTAATCCTTAGAAATCATTTTTGTGAAACTAAGAAGTAAGCAGTTATGAACTGTCTTTTACATTACCCAAATTTGTAAATACTTTTTATAATTTCTAGAAACATGGGACTCCATAGTACAATCTTTTAATAAAACACAAGACTTTCTTACTAATAGACCCAAACATCTTTTAGTTTCTCTGTAATAAGAAGCCAAAGGTAGATAAACCTATATTTAGTAATTAATGTCTAATATTTTATCTTATTTAGAAATGATCTAAATATCTAATGAATTTTGTATAAGGCAATTAAATAGAGCTCTTTTGGAAATTATGCCATCTGGAGCTTAAAAAAAACAGATATATAATATATATATATACAGACACACATACACAGAGACTCCCCAGCTGTTGTTTTAAAATTATTGCCATGAATCTGGTACAGTAATACAAAGCTCATTATTTATGAAAGAATAATTGAATATTATTTGTGGAGAAGACACTTAAGATGCTAGATTTGGGGCAGGGAACTTCTAGCTTCTTTTCTTTCCTTTCACAGAACAGGTCTAATTGTAAGATGGTATTATAGTTCAAAGACCCATTCTCAGGCCACACCTCACCTGACACCAGTGAGTTTTGTGGCCAGGCCATATTATAAAAGAAAATCATTTTATTTTTCTTCATGAGCTCATAACTCAACATCACCCAATTTTGAAGAATGCATCCCAATGGGATACAATTTGGTATACCATTTATATTTCACATTTTGGGGATTTCTCAAGGTGTCCACAATAAACAAAGTCTTTCTAGGGGTGTTGTTCAAGGTCTCATAGTGTGGTAGTTACAGGAACAGGTTCCTCTTATGTGTTTTAAGACCAAAAAAGTCCAGGTGAGTTAGCCCTGGATGAGCTGCTGCTGCTGACTGCTTTGCTGTGAACACCGAAGGCTCAATAAGGTATGTTCTTTGGGGGGGGTGGTTCCTATGAGGCTGTTACATCACAGGCAGATGCCCTGACACCTCTGTAAAATCCCCAGTCACCTGGGAATGTCTTAAAGGACTGGAGGGAAGAGTGCCTCTTTTCTTCAGAGTCAGAAGACCCTCATAAAGTTAATTTCTAAAGCATGGTTGTTACTGTGACTGAGAAACTCAGTCCCCAAGCATCCAATTCAATTTAGAGAAACAATATTAATACACAGTGCACTTCTACATATAACATAGATCAGAATGCTGAATTTCAATTCAGATCCAGACTACAAGAAGTACTCAGAACAAGACATCCAGGAGTAACTCACGAGTGAACCTTTTATCCTATCTCTAATGATCTTGGGTCCAGGCCCAAGATTTGGGACTCAGTCCATGAAGACTCCCAAGAATATAAGTTAAACTTATATTTACAGTAGACCAAACCAGAGAGATGAGGTGAAGGACAGTCACTTTCTTAAGGTTACTCACCCAGAGATGTCTTGATCCAGACTCAGTTTCTTTTTGGAAAAGTGAAAGAAGCACTAAGGACCCTGGGGTGCCATGTGAAATGGGAATCCAATCAGCTGAGCCTCTAGACAAAGTAGTCTAGGTGGCCGCTTAGGGTCAGCGATAAGAGCCTGCACCCTGCCAGGTCTGCAGAGACTCGAGCAGGTGGTCACAGGACTGTAGTCCCTTCATTGTCACCAGAAATTGTTACTGAGCATGGACTCACTGCTCAATGTGCATAGAAGCCAATACTATGGCACTGGCTTTTGAGAAAAGAAGAAGTTTTATTGTGAGGTTAACAAGCAAGGAGACAGGAGGCAAGGCTCTCAAATCTGTCTCTCCAATTCAAGACTCAGGACAAAATTTAAGGGGTTAGGGGCTACTAAGCTATAGCAGGGCCCATGTAAGCTGACTGGCTAATCTTGAATCCGTCCATATACGGTAATCAAGCTACTTGGGCTGCTGCAAGCCAGATTTTCCTATTGCAGGGCTTCTTGTTTTGTAAAAGGCTGTTTGCATTTTTCCTCCCCATCTCTTACAAGGAAGACAAGGTAGTTCTTCCTTAAATGAGACTCATTTTACTGAAGATAAAATTTTTACAAATAAATTAGAAAATAATACTTTGATTATATTCTGAGTATATGTCCTTTCGACAATCAAAAGAGTTGAAAATACTAAGATGATTTTACAAAGGAAGTGTAAGGGTAGTTAGGTAAGCAACTTGATCGAGCTAGCTGAAAATCATTACACATAAATATTCTACCACTGTGCCTTCTGACTTTCACTTCTGTGCTTGTATTTTTACAAGTCTGGCTCTCGGATTCTCACATTTTGCAGCCACCTACCACTATCAAGTGCTTCCAACCTTCCTTGTTCTTGGAATATACTTGCTTCCTATGTGGTGGATCTCAGAGAACTTGCCTCTTGCTCAGTTCTATTGTTTTTATTTTTCTGAGTTCTTATATGATGAATCTTCATTGAGGGTATAGAATAATTGGATCCAGCCATTTCTGCACATTCTTTGGGTATGTACATTGATTTCCAGCAAAAAGTATGGTATTTGTGGTGCTACTCTAAAAAATAATAAAATTCAGGAGGGATTTTATATCCAAACATGCTTTCAATGAGCCTAAATTCCATGCATATCCAAATGCAGTAAATGAGATTGTTTTGAGAAAAACTTCCATTTCCCATGCTATCAATTTTTCAATGTCTTCTCTTGCTCTTAGAGCAAAGTTCAAAATTCTTAAAATTAATGATATAATCTGCACAATATGATTGCTACCTACCTCTTCTTGAATATTCACTCTCCTCACTAGTTTTCCATAACTCTCTCTTCCTCAGGGCACAAGCCAAGACTAGGCCCACCTTCAGGCCTTTGCTCAGGATGTCCCTCTGCTTATCTTCTTTCTATCTCCTTGTCTTCCTCTCTACATTTTCCTAAGCCCCAATTGTCTAACCAACTCCTCTTTATCCTTGAGGTATCTGTTTTAGTTCCTCCACTATAGGGAGGACTTTTTCTTAGCTGCCAATTCTAGATTAGGACATTGCCTTCTATTCCTTCATTATGTCTTGGATTTAACATCAGCACCCAACTGCAATCAAAGAGTTACCTGTCCAACTACATTCCTGAAGATAGATTCTGGCTCTATGTGTTCACTTTCGAATTGTGGAGAAACAAAAACTTTTTTTCTTCTCTCTTAAGTTCAGTACCTGAGAGCTGTGATTTAAATTGATAAAAGATGGACTAACAGAAGAAAAGACATACAAACTTTTATGGTTAATATTTTTATGTGTGCAAGGGCTTTACAGAAAAGTGAAAACCCAAAGAAATGTTTAGACTCAGGGGCTTATATACTATTTTTTAAAAGGGTGATAAATTTGGAGAAGCGACTAGACAAAGGAAAAGGATTTGGGGTTCTGGGGACAATAAATTATGGGAAAGTGACTAAAACTCTATAGGAAAACTGATGAAAGAAAAGGGTTATTTTGCTCACATCTTGGTGCTGGCTTTCCATCTCCAATGATAGGGGCCATTTTCTCCTCCTGGTACAGGAGAATGGAGGGAAAATTATGCCACCTTCACAAAGGGACATTTATGCCCTGATTTTAGGCACAAAGAAGAAAGGGTAGAGAACTCCTTGCATCTATTGAATCTCAATTTCTTCAGCTCAAAATAATCCTTATGCCAAAGTGGCATATTTTGGAGTGGCGTATTCTGGTCCCATTCAGTATCTCCACAGAACCTGATACTTAGAATACATTAATGCGTGCATGTTGAATGAATTAGTACATGCGTGCAGAATGAAAGACTAAAATCAAAAATTTCCACAATATACACTTATTCACACATTTATTCAACTAAATTATCTATGTCTGCTGTGCACCAGCCCTGGTGCGTAGACAGCATTTCCTCTGAAGAGTTAAGGAGTCAAACTCATAATGTCGTTTTATAGAGGAGTCAATTAAGATTCAATTATATTAATGGATATAAATTTGACCAGGTTAAATGAGACCCAGAAGGAGAGTGATTAAACAATCATATCTCGTTTTCCATGGCAGTGTTTTTACCAAGCAAGATCTAAAAATTTATTTAATTTTAATTTATTCATTAAACTGGATTATTTTTTCCATAATTGAGGTTGTTTTATTAAGAGGAGGTAGCAATTCTCAGACAATGATTACAGAAAACGGCTCAGGGTCTTAGTGATGCATAACTGCGGTGTTATCATTAGCATGAATCTTAATAAGCTAATGCAAAAATAATATCTCTGTTATCACTCCTAGATAAAATGCTTCAATATAGCCTGTATGAACCACATGCAAATAGAAAGAGAACTATTTTTTGTAGCATAATTTGTAGCATTTGTACACGTAGCAAGAAAGCATTTAAAGGCAAGATTTTCAGTTACAATTTTTTTGAGTGCGAGAGGAGTCCATAAAGTCATTTAGAATGATGAGTAAAATGACTGAAGCTGAGCGCTATACACTTTGCAGCTCTATCACCCATACTCATGAGGTAAGATGATTCCATCTCCTTGTCCGTGCTATTTCCTAGTTTGAGATACTCTCTTCTGCCTGCAGTTGGGTCTGCACCCCCAGTATTGATGGAACCACACAGTGGTTCCTGGTACAGGAGCCAGTTAGCATTTCTGTCTCAGCTGAGTCTCCACCACTTGGCTGTGAGCCCCTCTAGGGCAGGGTTATAGTACACTTACCCATATATGATCTGCACAGTGAATGATGTCACTTTTCTGGAATTATTGGTTTCTAGCTGAGTCCAAATCTTGGAGTTATAGAAACATGAATAAAGCTGTTTATTAGTTACTTGATATTGGTTCATGAGGTCCTCAAGGTTGACAGACAGGTTGTTTACCGGAAATTTGCTATCAGCCTTAAACTTGTATATGCTTTGTAAGCCTCCAGGAGGGGCCATAGGACCCAGCACTTTCTAAACATATTTCTCATGGATATTTTTTTTTTCCTGTATAAAACTTCTTTACATTTTGTGGAACGCTAGTGTTTGAAAGAGCATAATGTAAGGATTTTTGGAATAGGCAAAATAGTACATGAAGAAAGAGATAAAGTGTAACAAACCATTTATGTTCCTTTATTAGATAATGATGAAGGAAAATGGATGAAGGGATAAATAAGATGGGTTTCACTGAGATTTAAGAGTAGGAGATCTAGAAAACATAGGCAGTACGCTCATTGACATCAGTCTTAGTCGTATCTTTTTGAATACCATGATTCCTCAGGCAAGGGAAACAAAAGAAAACATTAACTATAATCAAACTAGAAAGAATCTACATGGCAAAGGGAAGGATCAATAAAATGAAAAGGCAACCTACTAACTGGCATAAAATATTTGCAAATCATACATCTGATAAGGGATTAATTTCCAAAATATTAAAAAACTCATACAACTCAACAATAAATAAAGAACAATATGATTAAAAAATGGGCAGAGGTATGAACATTTTTCCAAAGAAGATATACAGAGAGACAACAGGCACATGAAAAGATGTTCAACATCACTAATTTTTGGGGAAATGCAAATCAAAATAACAATTAGATATCACCTCACACCCATCAGAATGGCCATTATGAAAAACACAAAAAATAACAAGTGTTGGAGAGGATGTGGAAAAAAGGGAATGCGCATACACTGCCAGTGGGAAAGTGAACTGGTGCAGCTACTATGGAAAACGGCATGGAGATTTCTCAACAAGTTAAAAATAGAAATACCCTATGATCCAGCTATTCCACTTCTGAGTATTTATCCAAAGAACATGAAAACAGTAATTCAAAGAGATATATGCACCTCTATGTTCATTGCAGCATGTTTCATGGCAGCCAAGACTTGGAAGCAACCCAAGTGCCCATCAATGGGTGAATGGGTAAAGAATATATGGTATATGTATACAATTGAATACTACTTAGCCATGAAAAAAGAAAAAACTCATGCCATTTGCAAAAACATTGATGGACTTTGAGAGTATTGTGCTACGTGAAATAAGTCAGACAAAGAAAGACAAATATGATGTGATTTCACACATATGTAGAAGATTAACAAACAAGCACATAGATAAGGAGAATAGATTCTTGTTTATCAGAGGAGAAGGGGATGGTGGTGAATAGAAACTAGACTTTTGGTGATGAACATGATGCAGCCTACACAGAAGCTGAGATATAATGATATACGCCTGAAATTTACACAATGTTATAAACCAAAGTGACTTCAATAAAATAACTTTTAAAAAGAGTAGGATATCTAGATTCCAGTCTCACTTCTGTAATTAATTTGGTATGACTTTGAGGCCAGTGTCCTCATCTGGAAGATAAGGGAGCCAGACTCCAGCATCCTTATGCTTACTTTCAGATCTTTGATTTTCTGAGTTACGAAAAGTAAACTTAAGTGCATTAAACCCAGAAGGAAAAACTCTCAGACCTTATCTGAGATCTATACTTTAATTTGAATCTCATTATTTTGCCAGGAAATTCCCACCAAATGATTGCAAAAATGACTTTAATGAATATTTCAACATTATTTCTCTTTCTCTCCCAAAAACTCACATATGAAAATGGAAAAATCATTCAATTTACCAGGAGAAAAGAGGAAGCAAGAGTTCAGCCAGAAAATTGCAAGATGCTGCATGTCATCATCCAACCATCCTGGCAAGAGAATCAGCTGCATTACTCAAACAGCCTTAAGAACTGCCTCATCATACAGAATTGTTGGCACAATGTATGCTTTCGTTGAATAATATTTTGTGCAATGTTACACTTATAACCTTCTCTGTTTTCAATTAAAGTATTTTACACACAAACATATAGCTCTTAAATGTACAATTTGATGAGATTTGCAAATGTATATACCAGTGTAAATATCAACTGTACCAATCAAATCAAGAGATGGAATATTTGCATCACCTCTGAAAGCTTCCTCGTGATACTTTTCAATCATTTACCCCCAATCTTCCACCCCAGAAACGGTTATTTATTCTGATTTCTATCACAGTAGATTAGTTTTGCCAATTCTTTAAGTCTGTATACATGGAGACACACAGTATGTAATCCTGGCTTCTGCCATATTTTCCTTAACATCATGTTCTTGAAATTCCTCCATTTCATGCATATATTGGTAGTCTTTTCCTTTCTATTGCTGAGTAGTATTTTACTGTGTTGTACATCACAAATTGATTATTATTCTCCTGTTGATGGATATTTGGGTTTTTTTCCAATTTTTGACCATTATGAATAAAGTTACTATGAATATTCTTTTATACTTTCTTGTGTGTGGCTACATGATTTCATTTTTCTTGGGTAAATAAATAAGAGTGAAATTGATTGGTCACATGATAAGTTAATGATTAACTTTAAAAGAAACTGACAAAGAGATCTCCAAAATGTTTGTTAACAGTTTACAATCAGCAGTAAAACATGGCAGAAGCCAAGAGTTCCAGTTCCTCCACATCCTCAACACCACTTGATATCATTAGTCCTTTGACTGTTAGCCATTCTCCTGGATAAGAAGAGGTATCTCAATATGGTCTTTAAAATGTTGAGTACCTTTTCTTGTATTTATTTGTGATTTGCAAACCATCTTTCATGAAAGACATAGAAAAATCTACTTCCATTTATTATTTGAGTTGTTTGGAGGAATTCAGTATATATGTTGCATATGTGTCTTTGTCAGGTACATGTATTGAAAGCATTTTCTCATAGACTGTGATCATCCTCCTGTTTTGTACAGTGTCCTTTGCTCTGTTTTTAGCTCTCATTGCAACGTGAATTTGGTGCTAACATGACAACATGGCTATTGTCTTTGTGTGTGTCATATAACGCAATATATGTAGAGTATAACATGCTATACTTCAGTTTAACTTCAATAAGTGATGTCAATATCATGGTTGGAATTTTAAAATGGAGAAACATAGTTGTTGTGGACAATTGTTAAATGCCTCCCAATATTCATGTTCTCTTTCTTCCACTTAGAACACCCAGCTTTTTGAGTGGAGAATTGCTTTTTCTTGTTGTGTACAAACAATGTGGTTTGCACTTGATTGACCTCACCCTTATCTCCAAGTATAAGATTTTTTGGCTTAACCTGATTCCATTTTTTCTGGTGCAGGGGGCGGGTCAAGAATGAGCATATGACCCAATTTTGGCATTGGAAGAGAAGAAATTCCATGATTTGTTCAAAAGACATCACAACTTGAAGAGGCTAATGTTTTGGGGGGTTTTTACTAAACCAATTTAAGTTTGTTTTTCTGTTATTACAGTGATTTGTAATCAATGGTAGAGTTTATGGAGAAGTCACTAGGTCTATCTTTATCCCAAAAGTCAGCAGTGATACTGATGTTATTCTATCTTCAGTGCCTTATTTCTGTTTGTTCAGTATTTTTTCCAGGATCACTATCCGTTTGTATATCCAGTCTCCCCATTTATGTATCTACTCAGTCCTTCAATCCCAACATTTTGTTCCTGTGTCCACTCCCTCTATCTCCTTCCCTTTCTCCATTCATCTATTCATTCATCCTTTAACTTTTCCCATTTTTTCTATCAACACTCTCTCCATTCATCCATCTGTTCATCCACCCATTCTTTCCATTCTGTCATTTAAGAAATTTTTTTCTTTTTGCATATTTACACTTAAAATTCCAACAAGGATGGTACTACAAAAGAAAACTATAGGTTGATTTATTTAAAGTAGATGTAAAACTCATACATGCAAATTTACCCCCAGAGGTCTCATAAAAATATAGCATATCACGGGGCCAGCCCAGTGGCGCAAGCAGTTAAGTGCACGTGCTCCACTGCGGTGGCCTGGGGTTCGCCGGTTCAGATCCTGGGCACGCACCGACACACTGCTTGGCAAGCCATGCTGTGGCGGCATCCCATATAAAGTGGAGGAAGATGGGCATGGATGTTAACCCAGGGCCAGTCTTCCTCAGCAAAAAGAGGAGGATTGGCAAATGTTAGCTCAGGGCCGATCTTCCTTACAAAAATAATAAATAAATAAAATAAAATGATCTCCAATATATTGTACCTTGATTCCACTTCAACGACTTCTGTTAAAATTCTAGTCACTTCTCTCCTATTGTATCACAAGAACTTTCTATTCTGGCTCCCTTCCCCAGTTCAGCACCATGAGTGATATTTCCACATGTTTAGATTATCTCCCCCAAATTATTAGAAAGACCAAAAATATGCTCTATAACCTTGGTCTTGCCTACCTCTACTACCTGTCCTCTGATTTTTCAAGATTCTCAAATTTTCATGGGGTTCTCAAACTGTTCCATAACCACTCACCCCTGCAGGTACCAATGAATGCTTTTTCCTTCTGCTTGAGGCATTTCTCCTTCCTCTATGTGTTCCTTTAAAATCTCTTACTTTTCACGTTTAGAACTAAAATCTGCCTGATAGATTGTCTCCATGCATACACCCAATTTACCCAACATAGTTTACTGAAAAGGCTTTCATTTTCCCACTACTCCTCAGTGTTTCGTTGTGATAAATCAGATGTCCGTCTATGAGTCCCTATATGACCAGTTTGTATCTGAACTTGCCATTTGCTTCCATTGAGTTTCTTATTTACCCTTATGGTGCAAGTACTCTATTGTGATGCTATAATACCTGATATCTGGTACAGGAAGTCCTCCCACCCTGTTCTTTGTCTTCAAGACCATCTTAGCTTTGCTTTTCCTTTATCATTTCCATATGAATTTTATAAATCATAATTTCCACAACAAAACAGGTCAGAATTTTTATTTCAATTGTATGGAATCGGTAGACCAATTTGGACAATACTGACAGCTGTGCAATAACGAGTCTGTTCAGTGATGAACATGGTTTATCACTTGACTTCTTTTCTTTTTCTAAACGCTGTTCTATAAATGTATGGACAGAAGGGTTTCAAAACTTTCATTAAGCTATTTCTATGTATTTCAACTTTTAAGACGTTATACATATCATCTTTTAAAATTTAAATTTTGAATTCTTTATGACAGGTAGACAGAAATAAAAATGTTTGTATATTAACCTTCTATTCAGCCATCACTTAAACTTAGTTAATTCATTAAATTATCCGGATTTTATACTTACACAATAATATCATCTGAAGATAATGTCTTTATTACTTCCATTCCAATAAATTATTCCTTTTATTTCTCTTCCTGCCAATATTGCATTGGGCAGGACCTCCAGTGTATGTCTAGTAGAAGTGGTAATATTGAACATTCTTCTCTCCTCCTTCCTTTCAACACTGCACCATAAAGTTTGATTCTGTAAATACTCTTTGTGGGATTAGGAGAGTTTTCTTCTATTCCTGATTTGGTAAGAATTGTTTTTGTGGTCGTTCTTTGCTTTTAAAACATGAATGGGAATTGAAACTCGTTACATGTGTTTTTCCTGTCATTATTGAGATTATTACTTCTCCTTTTTCAGGGACTAGTGTACTGAATTACATTGCATGAATCAAATTTGGTCATGATATGGCCTTCTTATAAAATATAGCTGGATTTTTAATGTTGAGTAGATTGTTTTTTTTTTTAGGATACTTAAATTAATTCCAGAAGGAGAGTGGCCTGTAAATTTCTTTTCTTGTAATGATTTTCTTAGGTTTTGGTAGCAAAGTTAAGCTATTCTCACAAAGTGAGTCAAAAAGTTTTCCAAATTTTCCTATTCTCTGGAAGAGTTTGAGTAAATATGTATTCTTTCCTTCTTGGATATTTGGTAGGGTTCACCAGTATGCTACCGAATATATAGCCAAAATAAATTTATGTGGGAACGTTTTAAACTATGGACTCAATTTCTGTAATAGATATGACACTATTTAGGTTTTTCATTTTTTCTTGAAACTGTTTTGGTAAATTTTATTTTCCTGGAAATTTATGAATTTCATCTAAATTTTCATTGTATCAATATGATGTTATTTATGTTTTCTTGGCATTAAAAATTTACCATATGATACACACAGATTATTCCCTTTTCAGTCTCGCCACTTTTTTTTTTGCAATTTTTCTTTTTTATTCTTGATCAATAGTACTACAATTTATCAAGTTTATTTTTCACTTATTAGAATCTACTTTAGTTTTCTTTTTCCTCACTATATTTGTGCTTTACTTTATTGTCTTCCTCTTATATTTAGCATTTTCTATCTTTTATTTTCTTTGTGTTTAAATTACTGCTCCTTTTTTGGTTTGCAAAGAATGTTTAGAACATAAAATTTCAACCTTCCCACAAAGGTTGAAATATACAATAATAATATACAAATATACAATAAAAATATACAAATATATACAATCTAGTATCATATGTTCTTTTCTAGGGATAGTTTTAACTTCACCCCATAAGATCTGATAAGTAATATTTTCAACCGGAAACACTTTCTAATTTTTATTATAGTTCCTTATTTAATCACAAATTATTTACAAGTGTATTTGTTAATCTCCAAGCGTGTAGGAACTGAAGTTAGTGGGCACAGTGTTCTTTATATGTGCACATGGAACATTTACCCAAATTGACTATATGCCAGACTATATCATCAGTCTCAGTACATTTCAAAAAAACAATTGAAATCATACAAAGGATGTTGTGAAATTAAGCTTAATATCAATCACAAAAAGAAAATTAGAAAATTTCACCATATAGGTGATTCCAGCATTGCACCATTTAATACCATAAATCTGAGTAATTCAAAGATGTTAATTATGATACTAAAATCTTCGATGTTGGTTTTCTGTCTCTTTCTACATCATGTCCCAAGTCCCATCCCAATATCCTCTGTGTTCTAGTCATGTCGAACCATTCCTTAGGTTCCCTGAATATTAAATACAGTGATAATTTGCCATTTTTAGCATTTATAATAATTCTACCAAGAATTTATTCCCCCTTCAGTAGTCTGATATAATACTATTGCTACTGCCTCCATGAAGAAGTCCAAAACACCACTCTCCCCTGCAAAAGGTAGATACTATCACTTATTTCATCCCATGGGTCTCTGTGTACCTATATTGCAGCCCTATGTCACCACCTTGAATTCACATAATTGCATGTTGTCTCTCCCACCCACCTGTGAACTCGAGGAGATTAGAGACCAAGACATACTCATTGAGGGCATGCTGTACCATTAGCACATTGTACAGCAGAAAAATACTTCTTAAATAAAACACAACCTGTCCAAGTGCCTGCTCTCTGCCAAGAATAGCATTAGACACTGGAAAAATGAGGATGTATTCAATGTGATCTAAACATACTTCTAAAGAAGATGAAAAATAAGTACTCACAATACCGTGTGTTAGATCTTGTGAGGCAGATGAATGTTAGGTTATTGTGGAGGGGTCAAAAAGAGTTTCTTTGGGATGATAAGGCCTGAAATATTCTAAATTAAGCCAAATAAGCTAGTTCAAGGCAGAGAGAGTGTCATTTCAGGTGGAAATATTATTGTTTATTAAAATTAAATTACTAAATGGAAAAAGGAAGCATTTTGACACTACCGCCCTCATCTGGAACCTCTCCATTCCTTGGGTGAATGGCAGACATAATGGAGAGGTGGAGATTGTCTCTGTAAAGCATACACTCACCTGTCTCATTGGAAATCTCATTCTCTGGGCAGGGAGTGCAGTCAAAACAACAAACAGCCTTTCTCTCCTGGGGGCTCTTCCTGAATCCAGGACCACAACTCTCACTGCATACAGAGTGCAGAGTCTGGAGAAAATCAGATATCTGTTGGTAAAAGCAGTGATATTTACTTAATTTTCCAATAACTACAGTGTTTTAGAGTATTGGGTCTTTAACAAATTTGATTTTTAAATACCTAAATCCAATTCATTGATTTGATGTCATGTTTATTGTGTGATATAAAATATACAAATAGAAACATATAGTTGAATAAAGGTGTTCTATTTCCATCCACTGGATAAATGGTAATTAAGGAATCTCCTTTGGTTGGAAGTGAGTTGTTAAATTCCTTTATGTGGCCCTTTATGAAGCTTTGAGGGGGTACAAAATCTCCACAAAAAGATTTTGCTTATTTATGTGTTGTGTAAAGGATTATGACTGAGTCCAACCCACCTCAGTAATTCCCGTGGCCCACTCTATCACCTCCTCAGATAAAGACAATTCTTGACCACGTGGAGCATGTGGGGAATATTCTCCTACTTTCACCTTAAGTCCAAGCCCTTCTGGAAAATTCCAAAAGTTGAGAATGGTGTACTCTGCATCTGATTTTCTTTCTTCAGCCAAATTCACTGAGTCACCAGCAGCACTGGTAAATTGGATGTTCCTCAGAAAGTGGTGTAGCTAAAAGAGATGAATCGTTTTGTGATGAAGTGTACCCTGGTGTTAAAGACAGAAAACCTGAATGGGGGAAAACCCTTCATTGTCTGTAATTCCAGATCATAATGTGAGTTTCTTATAAGCATCCAATGAAACAAAACAAATTAAAACATATGGGGAACTAAAATATTATAATGTTTCTTAAGTATCAGTTACTTTCAAGAGAAGACGCCTGAGACAAGCAGACCAAGACAATCAGTGGGTGTGGAAATCAGACTAATCTCAACTGCAGAGACAAATCTATCCACCCCATTCACTCTCTGAATTTTCCCAGGGCATCAATCTGCAAAATGACCTTAGCAATACCTAAAGTGGTTTCAGAATTAAATGAGATCTTTTATGTAAATTATTGACTATAATTTTCCATATAGGAGCTTAAAGCACTAGTTCTCTTCTTGTTGTCATTGAGGAGCTTCATGGGAGAAGGCTGGGTGTTCCCTATTGAAAACAGTAGGCAGGCAGGATGCTGAGATCCTTTGTAACACAAAGCATTGATATTGACTCATAGACCACTTCCTCCTTGCAGCTAGCACCTTCTTCTTGATGACCATTACTACCCAGGACTAGATTTACCTTCTGGAGAAGGAAACAAGTACAGAACATCCTGTGCTTTTGGAGGAAGAATCCTAACTACTTGGTTTGAGCACTATGGAATCCCATCAGGAAGTCACATTTGTGACAGGACATGTTAGTAATTGGAAGAGACATTACCTGCCAGGGAGAAATCACCAGCCTTTCCCCACTTCCCATTGCCTGAATTTCTACTTGTTGGAGAAGCATCTCATGAAGGGCCAAGGCCATAGCATATACAGCATTGTGCACATTGTAATTCCCTTCTGTCATAGCCGTGTCTAAATGATGCCAAGGCAACCACCCCAAGGAGGCATTGGTTGGACAATTCTCCATTGTTTTACAGTTGGACTCAGAAGCTGTGCAATCAAAAGAGATGGCCCAGGGGCTTGCCGGGTGGCTCAAGTGGTTAAGTGTGCGCATTCCGCTGCAGAGGCCTGGGGTTCGCTCGTTTGGATCCCAGGCACGCACCGATGCACCACTTGGCAAGCCATGCTGTGGCGGCATCCCATATAAAGGGGAAGAAGATGAGGCACGGATATTATTAGCCCAGGGCCAGTCTTCCTCAGCAAAAAAAAAAAAAAAAGAGGAGGATTGGCAGATGTTAGCACAGAGTTGATCTTCCTCACAAAAAAAAAAAAGAGAGATGGCCCAAAACTTATCAAGGTAAATATCTTCTGGATATTTGGAACTGGTTAACTGTCTGGATAAAAGTTTCAAAACCAGGGATCTCACCATGGTGGCGTGAAAAAATGAGAGTCCCATGGAATGAGTCAAGTATGAATGCTCTTGGACTGGTGGTAAAATCCCACCATGACATCATGACCCAGACTTTCCATATCTCTAAAAACATCCATTTAGAAAACCTCAAGCTTATTAGAGAGTCAGCATCACAATAAATGATAACCACTTTCACTGATGATTCCTTGATCCGCAAATGATAATGAAAGATCCTTGAGGTATATAAACTTCCAGTGACAGGGATCATTTCCACAAAGGCTGCACCGATTTCCTTCCTGTCCATCTCTCCTCTCAAATCTGAAAGAAACGCAACACCTTTCTTGTCTTCTGAGATGACCAGCCCCACCCAGGTCCAACTGAAATGAAGCAGCAAAGAGACCACGCCAATGGCTAGAGATGTGTCCCTGGGGGCCATCTGATAAAGAGATGGAAACTGCTCATCATCGTTCAAGATGGGATCTAAAGGACCATAGTTAAGTTAAAGGGAAAAGACAACCGGAAGTAACATGAAAAAGGATTGGGAGAAAGCACACTCTCAGTCCTGAAGGGTGTTCAGCAATACCTGGAAGTGGTAGAAGGGGAAAATTACTCATTTCACTATCTAATCATCTGCCACTCCCTGAGAGATTTCTATAAAATAACTGATCAGACTCAGAGTTCCAGGAATTCCCTTGTCTCCTTCTCCTTCATCCTCCTCTCCACTTCAAACAAAGGAAACAGGCACACCCCACCAAGACTCTGTACACTTACCCTTTGAGATCATATCCTTTGAGAATTGCGTAAAGTGAGTCTCCTCCTTTCATTCTTTTTAGGCACCTGAGAATGGCACCAAATGACACATGGTTTCATCTCTCTCCATCCCAACCAGCCTTACCTGTGGAAATTTGTAGAATGTCAGCACTGTTCCAATCTGGGCAGAAATTACCCCTGTTGTTCCTGTAAGGACTGCTACAGACTTGCTCTCTCTCCTACAGCTGTAATTAGGAATGTCCTTGCCCAGCCCTGAGAGGTAAATGAGGGAACTCTCCAATGCCCTCTGTTCACTGGGCAGGGCATTATAGAGATCAAATCCCAGAGACATGTTGGGTAAAAGTTGAGGGTTCTTGTTGATTTCCTCAATGGCAAAAACCAAGGCCAGAACATACTGGTAGTTCTTGTACTGAAACCTGCATGGAGGGATAGAAATCCTCAGGGAAAAGACTCAAACCATGATTGTTCAAATTGAATACAGTGACTTAATTAATTTGGAATGCCCAATCAACTCATTTTGTTTGTGGCAACTCCAGAAACCTCTATCTTGACTCTTCTTAAGCTTTAGACTTTATAGCTAAAGCAAAAAGCATAACTTAGGCACTTTAAGGTCCTTGCTTAATTCCACACACATGGACAAAAGTGTTAAGTTCATGAAGGAAAGTGCAATGAATGGAAAAGCAGATCACGTTCAGAGTGGGTTTTGTAAATGATTCTTTGATTCAGGACCGAAATGCTTGTTCATATGAGCACATCATTAAATTCTTCACAGAAGAGCAACAATATTAACATGAGATTTGAGATAACCCTGGGGAGGAAAGGTAATTCCAACTGCAGGATGTGGGACAAGAAGAGAAGCATGACATATGTGGGTTGAGAATGGTGCAGCAGAAGGCTGGCAATCAAACTGCCTAAACTTCTGCCCCATCTGACTTCTGTGTCTGCTGCCATCAAAACCCGGGAAACTAAGGTGAAAGTTCAGAGATCCAAAGAAGGAAGAATCATCACAATGCATAAACATTTGGTAGAAGCATGAAGGACTGAAAACTGGAAACACAGGAATCTAAGAAATACAGCATTGTAAAGTTTAAAAAATTTATCATCTGCTTCTTATTTTAAAAATATAAAAATAATGTCAATATTAATAATTAACATCTTTAGCAGTACCTATTCCAAAAAGCCCCTATTGTCTTCATCTTTTCTACAGACTTGTGCACAGAAAACCTCTGAGGCCAGAGAAAATTCTTTGCATTTCTATTGCCTGGGATCTGTAATTCCATCAAGAATAAAACAGAGTAGTCCCTCGTACTTATTCCAAATGTTCTATATGTTGAGACTTGATTAACAGCCTAGCTCGTGCTCACTGCTTGTTAATGCTCCCTGTGTGCTTGAGAAGAATAGACATTCTTCAGTTTGGGGGTATAGGGTTCTATGTGTGTCCAATAGATCGACATGCTAATATAGTTTTCAAATATTCTATTATTAGATATATGCTACTGTTTCTCTGAGAAAGAGTTGAAATTCTTCACTATAATGGGAACTTTTTCATTTTTTCCTCCTTCTCCTCCTCCTTCTTCTGCACTTCCTCCCCTGTCTTTTTCTTCTTCTTCCTCTCCTCCTCTTCTTATCCCTCCTCTTCTCACTCCTTCCTTTTCTATTTGAGGCTATATTATCTTAACATGATATAATGTATAAGATCACAAGTACCATATCTTTGTGATGAGTTGAACTTTTTAACCACTGTGAATTGACCAGTTGATTCTTAATGATGAATTTTACATTTACCTATTTTATCTGATATCATTATAGCTACCCTGGATTGACTTTGGATGGTATTTGCGTAGTATATCTTTATATGTTCTCCCACATCTTGACTTCCTAATTTTTCATATGTTCTTTGGCTTTCACACGTCTTGTAAACAGGATATAGCTAAATTTGTTATTTTCCCATCCAATTTGACAACTTGTATTTAACTAGAAATTTTATTTCATTTACATTTTTTGTGATTTTTATATACTTCTTTTGATCCTACTATCTATAATTTTCTTTTTCTTTTTTGATAAGTTTTTTAATTTCCTTTTAAAATGTATTTATTTACACTTGCTTTCCATATTGCATTGTATCTTATTTATTAGAGTGAGAATTGCATTCTCTATTTCTATTTATCACCAGTCCACCTGTCTGAAGTGGACATAATTTCTGATTTCCTGAGAAATTCATGGACCCTTTAACTCTCAGATGTCCCCTTATGACTTACTTGTTTTTGCTGTCCAGTATTTTATTTCTGCTTTTTCTTTAATCTCATTATCCCCTCCATATATAACTTATCTTACACGTTTTCTTGTTCCTTGTCTTTCTGTGCTGCATCCTATGTTTCCTTCAGAATTCAAACATAGCTCTATTCTCCCTTCTTCTGGATAACCCATCCAAGGAGTTTTAAATCTCAGCAGTTATGTATTATTCATCTCTAAAAATTCTACAAGGTTCTTTGCCAAACATGTCTGATCAGTTTTTAAAGTCTCCTGTTTTATTTTTGTTTTGTGATTCCATTTTTTATAAACTGTTTATACATATTTATTTTATATTTTGAAGTTGGTAAATCTAATAGTTTAGGTTTCAGGAGTCTAAATCGATTGTTTTATTTTAAGTTTTATTTGTCAGGTTTTGACGACTATTATGAACAATACCATGTGTTTCCTTATGTGTTTGATGAACTTTGGTTATGAGCTCGTTTTTGTATGATTTTAATATATGGAGAACCTAAGACATTAGTGTAGGGTTCTTTCATTCAGAGAAGAATGTCACGGGCTTCTGCTCTCAGTCATTTTGGGTGACACCAAGCTAAGTGTCTTTATTTTATTTTCTGTGACTCATAACTAATCTGGGATCCCAGATTATTCCATTAAGGTGCTGGTGACTCAAAGACAAGTTCTTTCCTTACAGGAAGGCCTTTGACCACTGGGTAAATACGAATTTTTTAAATGCTTGTAATTTGCTCTTTTGTCCTTTGAGATTTCTCTTACTTCATGAAAACTCAGGAATGCAATTAAAATCATATTTTATGAATTATCTTATTGTTATTGGAGGGAAACCCTTGCATGATATCTAGTCCTCCATACTCCAGGAATTCTTTCTTTTGGATACTCCTTTGGATTTATTTCTTTTAATATAAATTCTTTCTTTTATTTGAAAAAAATAGATTTTCAAATCAAATGCATGAGCTTGTGGGGTAGAAATAATTTACAGGATATTTCACAAAATAAGGTTAGGATATAGCAAAGTTTATAGCCCTGTAACATATGTATGGATTTTGTATATTTGATTGAAACTAGGAATGTGCATTTAGAACATGTTTAATCAAATACTAGGAGAAGAATCATTGAGAGGCACACTCCAGGGAACATTCAGTTTCTGTGAGGGACACACATACTACACACACGCCTGATGGTCATGTGACAAGCCATGATGTGGCCAAGCTTAGTTCAACTTAGTTCAGGTATGATATGAACAATTAAATTTTAAGGAGGGAGAGTGTGCAGAATTTCTAGAAGCCCCATATATGTCCAACATAGGAGCATAGCATGAAATGCTGAGAATGAGGAAGAAGAATCATGTAGGTGTCATGAAAATGAATTGAAACCTCTAAATAGCAGAGAATGGCATCCACACTATACTTATTGCAGATGGTGTGTCCTTCTTGAAAATACAGCACCCAATTTCTGAGTAAAAATGAAGAACGCATGTGTCAGTTAGGTTCTCTAACTGCTGAGATGGAGTTAGTAGTACAAGAAGTTTATTGTGACATAACACCTGTGAAAAATAAAAGGATTGGGTAGTGAGCTTTCACACCAGGATACAGGTTTTACTGCCTGTGAAATGAAAAATAGAGGGAGGATTCCAATGACAATGTGAAGATGCTAATCAGTGAGCCCTACCCCAAAGCTACTGAATTAGAATGTCTGGAGTGGGGTCCAGCAATCATTCTGTGTTTTAACAAACCCTCCAGATGAATCTGATACATAATAAAGTTTGAGGACCACGGGTTTAGGAAAAAAAAAAAAAACACCAAACCAGGGAAATGAACATGGAAAAGATGCAACAATTTTTCAAATACTTTGTGTTAATGTGGTTTTAAAAAATGCAAAGCACAAACTACTTTAAAAGAGACACACAAAATTTAATACCATCTGGATCAAAGAGCTCAAATGACAAAAAAATGAAAATTATGAATTATTTTGTTCAATTTAAATTATTTTATTGAGGTCATATTGGCTTATGACATTGTGTACATTTCAGGTGTATATTATTATATTTCAGTTTCCGCATAGACTGCATTTTGTTCATCACCAATAGACTAGTTTTTATCTGTCAGCATACATATGTGCCTCTTTAATGCTTTCACCATCCCCCTGCCCTTCTCCTCTGGTAACCATGAAACTGTTCTCCTTATCTATGTATTTGTTTGTTTATCAACTTCAAGGAAAAACCTGGAAATGTCACAAATATGTGGAGACTAAATAACTTGCTTCTGAACAACTATTGGATCAATGAAGAAATCAAAAGAGAAATCAAAAATACCTGGAGGCAAGTGAAAATGAAAACACAACATACCAAAACCTATAGGATGCAGCAAAAGCAGTACTAAGAAGGAGTTTATAGCAATACAGGCCCACCTTAAGAAACAAGAAAAATCTTAAATAAACAACCTTACACTATACCTAAAAGAACTAGGAAAAGAAGAACAAACTGAGCCCAAAGTCAGCAGAAGGAAGGAAATAAAAATCAGAGCAGAAATAAATTAAATAGACACTAAAAGAACAATAGAATCAATGAAACTAAGAGTTGGTTCTTTGAGAAGATAAGCAAAATTGACAAACCCTCAGCCAGACTCACTAAGAAAAAAAGAGAGAAGGCTCAAATAAATAAAATCAGAAATGAAAGAGGAGAAATTACAACAGAAACCACAGGAATCCAAAGAATTATAAGAGAATACTATGAAAAGCTATACGTCAATGAACTGGATAACCTAGAAGAAATGGATAAATTCCTAGAATGATACAACTTCCCAAAAGTAAATCAAGAAGAAATAGAGAACTGGAATAGACCAATCACAAGTAAAGAGATTGAGATAGTAATCAAAAACCTCTTAAAAAACAAAAGTCCAGGACCAGATGGCTTCTCTGGTGAATTCTACCAAACATTCAAAAAAGATTTAATTCCTATCCTTGTCAAACTCTTCCAAAAAATTCAAGAGGTGGGGATGCTTCCTAACTCATTTTATGAGGCCGACATTACCAAAGAGCTCAATTTATACCTAGATAAACTGGATTTGGAGAGAAAGGAAAGAAGTAAAAGACTATTATGCTTTTCATCTAATATAGAGGAGTCAAGGTGAGACTTCATATTCTGAGTTCCTCTTATTTTTTAAATTAAAAATATTCTAAAATAGAATGCAAAAAAGATATATATACATCCAACCTGTTGGAGAAAAGTGTAATAAGGAAAGTTATTTTAAATAGAACAAAACTAAGAAAAATAAAATAAGCCAAGTACAAAGTTAAAAAAAGAACCACAGAGATAAAGCTATATATATGTTATACTGTATTTAAATTACTTAAATCAAGTTTTCAATATTGAACGTTACTCTATGTCATTCTAGGAAGACATTGGAAATTAACATTGAAAAAAGATACTGAAATAAAGGGGATTTTCAATGATATTCCATAGGAATGCTCACCAAAGTAAAGCCACAATTAATATGAAACTATTATACAGGAATGTATATACTCACACACATATCTGTAGGCAAAAAGTATTAAGGAATACAAAGGCGATTAGAGATTCAAAAGCATATACTCAATAATAGTAGCATATGTACAAAAAAAGATTTTAGTTATATGAAGTAAACTGAAACTAGAACCAGAGTATGAGACTCCAACATAACTCTCTTATTCCTTGTCCGAAAAAGTCAATATAAGAATCATGTATATTGTTAATCTTGAATTATTATTAAATATTTGTGGCTCTTGCACACACACACACACATACATACACACACGTGTCTAAATGTAAATCTTAAACTTTCTACTGTAAAAGCAGAGAAAGCATATTATTATAAACATAGGTCCTATCCCCATCCACCAAGCAAGTTCTACGTCATAATCAATTCCTGAAGCCATCAGCAGAGAGAGATTCTGACTCAGTAGATCATCAAATGAACAGGTAGATTTGAAATCCAGTTCATTAAAGAACACGAACACAAAAATGCTCATTACCTGCCAACATATCTTAAACAAATCACACAAGTTATAAACCACTAATCACTCTCATGAATAACACTTTGGTCAAAGAGGAAATCAAACCAATGATTAGAAAGGAGCAGCAAGGAGACCAGGAGAGAAGAGAGAGAAAGGAAGAAGAAAAGGAAAATGTCTGTTCTGAGAGAAAATATCTGAGCCTTTAATTTTTTGAATAGCAAATAAAAATGAAGAATAAAAGCATAGGAATTAAGCTCTCAACTCAAAACCAGAGGAAAAGAGAAAGAAAATAAATATAAAATAATTTATAAGAAGAGATTGAGGCAGAGATAAAAGAGTATAAACAAACATAAAGGAAGGTCAGAAGAAAATTAATCAGTCGATCTGAGTCTTTGGAGAGATCAATAAAACAGACATCATTCAGACAAGTTTGACAGAGTAAAATAATTTGAGGAAGACAAACATCAACGACATTAGGTGAGAAAATGGGATCATGAGCAAAGTCACAGAGGAAATTTTATAACCATCGTGAGAATATTGTGCATCTCCACATGGAGTTACCTTTTGGGATCTCAGTGAAAGAGTTGCTTTCTTGATGAAAATGTAATTACCCAAACTCGCTCAAAGATCAAATGGAGAGAAAATTATACAAATGCTTCTATATGGTTTCAAGAGTTTCTAAGAAATAAAATTCCTAATATATGGCAGGGCTGGATGCCTTTACAGGTTAGTTGTTTGTAAAACTTAAGGATAGATATTTACTGTACTAGAAACTCTTCCAGAATATAAAATAAGAAGAAACATGTCCATTATGTATGAAGTTAACATGAACCTGTTATCAGCAACAAAAGGAAATTATGAGCAAGGAATCATCATCAATAGACTATTAGTAAATTAGATAATCTTTTAATATCCTCACATTAAATGTCTTCACATTTCTGCCAGGAGAAAAACAATATGCTCATTGAAGTATATAAAGCATTTGATAAAATTCAGCATCCATTTCTGATAGAACGTATTATTTTTGGAGGACACTTCCTTAACATGGTTTTTAATAACTAAAACTAAAAAAAACACCCTCTCATGTCAAAATCTAGACCTTGTTTAAAATAAAGACAATGAGTCACAACTGCAGGTAGATGAGAGGCAGGCCCAGAGGACTACCCCACCCGGGGTAGGGGGCTGCTCTGCACAGGCTGGGATTCTCCCACCAGCAGATCTGAAGGTACCAACACTATGAGCCATGGGTGCCAATACAGTGTGTCATCTCCCTTGGGTGTTGTGGGATAAAGATGCTTAAAGTGTATGCCCATTAAAATCAGGAAAATACAATAATTTCTGTTAGCACCAGTATTATTGAGTATCTTTCTTGAATTCCTAACTTATTAGATAATGCAATAAAATAACAGGCAAAAAAGAATGGAATGAAGGATTAAGCAGTAATCTTTTGCAGAGGATAAGATTATTTACCTGGGAAACCCAAGAGAAAATGTGAAGAGGTCTTATAACCAATGGAGAAGTACAGTACCCAACCAAATACTAATTAAATATGCAACTGTCAGCAGCTTTTCAATATAACATCAATAAGACAAAAGCATTTTGATAACCTGTTTATAATGTAGCAATAGACAAGAAAAATTGTAATGGCAGTTGTGGACAAAATCATAAATCTCTACTAAGAAATGTAAAAGCATTTAAAACAATATGGCATGATGTCAATATTCTCCAAAAAGTACTATCAGAATAATACAATTCAAATTAAAAGTTGCAGGGAAATTTTTTTAAGGTAATGGCAAAATTACTTTAGACATTTTCTGGAAGCATGGGAAGTTCAGGAAACTAGTGAAAATAGTTCAGAATATTAAGGGGAGAATGTGTTTTTCCAGAAACAATCATTACAATTATTAACTTAATATCTTAAAACACCGTGGTAAGGGCACTGGAAGATATAGATACACCAACAGGGCAGAACAGATGACAGAGAGATGACTCTGTTTATACACAAATGTTTCATGCATCACATCATTGGTACTGAAAATCAGTAGAGATAATGAATTATTCAATTAATGGTGAAGATAAACCATGGTGGAATATAAAACTGAGTCAATCTACTTCACATCTGAGGCAAAATAAATTCCAGGGTCTAATGAATTTATAAAGAAAAATAAAGTACTAGAATTAATACATATCTATATAAAATTGTTGATTGGGAAGGCATGGCAAAAAAGGCAGGAAGAATAAGCCAAAAGATGATTAAAGTTTACTCTACGTGAAAGTTCATGTTCTTTTCTATTTTAAACACGCCATACAGAAAAATATTTAAAATTTTCTCTTTTTATTTGTTTTCCCCCAAAGCCCCAGTAGATAGTTGCGTGTCACAGTTGCACATCCTCCCAGCTGCTGTACGTGGGACGCGGCCTCAGCATGGCCGGAGAAGAGGTGCGCCGGTGCGCGCCCGGGATCCGAAGCCCGGCCGCCAGCAGCAGAGCGCGCGCACTTAACCGCTAAGCCACGGGGCCGGCCCCCAGAAAAATATTTAAAACAAACAACAACCTGGTAACACATTTTCAGGATAGCTAACAACCAAATCATTTTGTCCTCAATATCTAAAATGTTTTTTAAAAATGAAAAGGCCTACAGTTGGATAGAAAAAAGCCTTAGAAGGTAACTCATCAAAGAATATATGCTTATTGATCAATAAACACATAAAAATGAGCAATCCAATGCTAACAAAGAAATACAAATATAATCAATGAGATACTATTTTCACACAATAAATTGGCCAATCATTAAAAGAAAAACGTGAAGGAAATACATACTCACCTTCGCGCTTATGGAAATATCAAGTAGTACATATCCAGAAAGTTCTTTGACAATATATCTAAAAAGCCTTTAAAATATACCTAATGTTGCACTTAGTCATTTTACTCCTAAGAATTCATTTGCTTGAATCAGAGTAGAGTGCGAATATATGTCTATGAGTTTGCCCATTATGTTCCTATTTATAGTAACAAATATTTGAAACCAATTAAAAACTCCCAAATTTCTGTTAGATTAAGATTATGCTAGCCTCAAGTATATAATAAATACTTTATAGGAAAAATAATTATCTTTGGTTAAGGGCAGTAGGATCATTACTTAAGGACAGTCATTAGTCAAGGATAAGTAGATATTTACTCATACAGAAACATAATTATGATATTTTGTTATGTAAAAAATAGGTTAAAGAGGAATGGGGACAGATGGCTCCAATTTTGTAATTTGTTCATATTTATAAGCAGAACAATAAAATGTATGATCAGGACCACATTATGACTTTCTTGGGCCCGAGGCACTTTTGCCTTTGTGGGGTCTCTTTCTCTCTCAAAAATATTAAAACATATTTTATGACTGTGTTGTTATAAAGACAAATATATTAATCTTATATATTAAAAGATTTTTCTTTGTCCTTAAAGTTCTTTTTTTTCCTTCTGATTTTAGATGAAATTAAAACATTCTTGTGGGCCCCTAAAGCCTTGTGGGCACTGGTGCCCCTGTGCCTAGTGGAGAAGTCAGCTCAGACATGAAAACCTCCTGTAACTGCAAATATGTTCTTTTTTGTTTTTTGTGAGGAAGACCAGCCCTGAGCTAACATCCGATGCCAATCCTCCTCTTTTTGCTGAGGAAGGTTGGCCCTGGGCTAACATCCGTGCCCATCTTCCTCTACTTTATATGGGACGCGCCACAGCATGGCCTGATAAGCAGTGCATCGGTGCGCGCCTGGGATCCGAACCTGCAAACCCCAGGCTGCTGCAGCAGAGCACCCTCACTTAACCGCCGTGCCACTGGGCAGACCCCCGCAAGTATATTCTTTTAACATAGACAGAGTCTCCAGTGCACGTGTCTGGAGAGAGCTGACCTGCCCAGGGACAAGGTCCTCTGAGCTGGGGTGAGTGGAGAGCAGAGGACAAGAAGAACACCATTTAGCCTCTCATCCTGCAGCGAGAAACACTCTCCATCCACCATCCGGGTGCCTGAAGCTGTGGGGACATGTGAGTTGAACTTACCTTCTGCCCCCAGGAGATCAGGTCAGAGCTTCCCTGACTCAACAGCCCCCAGATCCTGTAGCCCTGACACTGGCTAAGAAACAACAATCAGCAGAATCCCTCAGAATGACAGTGTGGACCTTAAACACATTGATAACAAGATGGTAAGTACATAATGGGAAATTATGGAATTAAAAAAAACAACAACAGGCAAATGTGGGAAGCATTAAAGAGTAAAAAGATAAGCAGACAAACATTTAAAGATGAAAAAGAATACAAGATAGGTGTAGACACCTTCTAGAGCAAAGAAGAAGCCCCAATTCCTAATCCTGCCATCGCAGTCCCAAATGTGTGCAGCTACTGCAGGCAAATCTTGAGCCTCCAGCCTCTCCTGGGGAAGTCAGCAATCAGTGTCTTCAGACAAATCTGCTCTCCTCACTAGAGCACAGACCCTCTGCTGGAATCCCCTGATTCTGCCTCCTCAGTTGATTAACTAGACCTTAGGATGCAGAACTGACATTGGCAATATCCAAAAACGGAGGTCGTGCAAGTGCACGAATGAGTCACAATCAAATTGGAGAGTAAAAAATCTCACAGATTTTTATCTCTTCCTTCCAGCCTGGCTGCAGCTCCAGGAGGCATGGAACATTGACCATAAAATAATGGCATATAAGAGGTTTCAAAGAGTAACCAGATGTCTACAGGAAGGAATCTGTCCACGTAGCTGGGGCTGATAGGAGTGTCCCTTCTCTGTAGGGATATTATGAATTGTACATACGACAAAGGAGACATTAGCAGACCCTTGACTTTGTCGAAGTGACATTTCGCTGTAGCTCCTTAGCATTGAACTCCTGTCAATGGATTGTGTTTCTAAGGGACATCACTTGAACCAATGCTGTGGCAGGCAAAGCAGGAGGGGGCAGAGTACATTGGTGGAGAATGCTGCCTCACTAAACTTCCAGCCCTGAAAATGGGAAACTAAAAGGAAGAAGAGTAGAAAACATAAAAACTCTCTTCCCCCTTTGAGGGAAACAATGAAGTCAGTGGGAAGAGGCAAAATTAATTATGTACAGTTCTTGGGAGGTGGGGGTGCAGGGGAGAAGGACAGGACAGGTGATGCACAGCACCTTGGTCTATCCATCCACAGATCCTCTAGGAATCATTCATCATAATAAACAAGCAGAGAATAAATAAATAAAATGCACTTGAGCAAAATGAAATCCTTTCTTTGCTCATAAAACACTGTGTGCGAAAATACTATAAAGGGAGAAAAACCCACCAATAACCACATCTCCAGCCTCATAAACACTGGGTCTCATTCTCAAAGAGCAGAGAGAATCAGCCAAACTGCACCTGAAGAGAGGAAACTGCAGGAGCAGGAAGATGAAAATCAAAAGGAACATCTTAGCCTCTGCAAAGCCCTGAGCCTGTGTGAGGTGTGGGACAGAAGAAGCAGAGGTGGAACCTGCAGCCTAACCAGGTATATACACATATCATGTATATATCCACACATATACACATTGTGGACTAGAGAAGCAACTCTAACGCCCTACGGACTCCTTTCAGCAAAGTCTCTTCCTCTCCCCTGGAGAGATCCAGACCACTTTCTGCCCTGGGGCTCTGCATCTGAGGTCCTGTGTCTAGGTAAAAATAACAGGTTGGAAAACATGTTTGAGGATCATCCTCTCCAGCCCTAGGCCCTATGATTTCATCCGCGTCCATGGGTAGCAAGGCCCCAGGGACCGCCTCCTCTTGGGCGGACTGGGTCCTGAGCCTGTGTCAACAAGCCATTTGCGTGAATGCCATTTGTGATGCTGCAAAATAACTGCATCAGAGGATGCAAAGTCAGGTGTAAGGTGAAAGGGTCAGAAAGGGCCCATGTCAGTCAGGGCTCAAAGAAGAACATTCTGTCATCACACCCTCCAAAGTCCAAGATAGGGAGAGACAGTCTCACACACCCAGGGACCAGGGCAGCCACAGAACATTCCATATATGACCCATGCAGGGCTGCACACCAATCATGAGTGCAGAAACACCACAAGCCCATGAGTCCCTGCCTGGGGAAGCAAGACTCATGCTGAATTCAGAAAATTCCAAATCAGTAACTCAAGATCAATGCAGAAATAAAATTGTATTTTTGATTTTTAAAAACTGACTTCCTTTCCTCTTCCTCAGTTCTTTTAACCTTGTTAATCCCAGGGATCAATATGTTGTGATGATCCACTTCTACACCTTCAGCATTGGTTTCCTCCACTATTTATGCTGTTGTGAGAACATGGGACTATGTGGGAAATTCCTTTATCTTCTCAACCTAAAACAGAGGATACTAGCTGGAAAGCACCCCTTTATTCCCCACCACCCCAAACATCAATGGCAAAAGTCACATCTATAGATCTATATGGCTATGGAGCACAGGGGATTTTTATGGCAGCAAAACAAATATTCTCTATGGTACTGTAATGGTGGCTACAGGATACATTATCAAAACCCATAGAATGTACAACAGAAGGAGCGAATCTTACCGTAAACTATGCATTTTAGTTAATAATAATGTGTTAACATTGGTTCATCAGTTGTAGCAAACACACCACACTAATGCAAGATGTCAATAATAAAGGAAACTGTGTGTGTGTAGGGAGCTGGAAGTATGTGGGAACTCTCTGTACTTTCAACTCAATTTTTCTGTAAAACTAAAACTGCTCTCAAAAAATAATACGTATTAATGTAAAAATTTTCTTCCAATCTGATAGCCACTGTCCACACGTCACTACTGAGCACTTAAAATGTGGCTGGTCCAAATTGTGATGTGCTGTGAGTGTAAAACACACAAAGGATTTCAACAACTTTGTATGAAAAAAGTGAACGTATAACATCTCAACCATTTTTATACTGATTTATATGTTGATATCATAATACTTGGACATACTGGGTTAAATAAAATATATTAAGATAAAAAAAAAGAGATTACTTGACTACTGACTTGGGAATTGCAAGATGCATCCAATACACACACATGAGACAGTGGCTGAGGCAGAGGGTTCCAGGTTGTCCATCCATCATGTAAACTTACAGCCTCCCACACTCAGACTGCCTCCTCTGACTTGGGGCAAGGCTATTGTTATGGATTGAATTGTGTCCCCCCAAAAGGCCAAAAGGTATATAGAAACATGTATAGTTTACAGAAATGCTACTGATTTTTATGTTGATTTTGTATCCTGCAACTTTATTGAATTCATTGATTAAATCTAAGTTTTTTGGTGGAGTCTTTGGGATTTTCTCTATATAAAATCACGTCATCTGCAAATAGATGCAATTTTATTTCTTCTTTCCTGTTCTGATGTCTCTTATTTTCTTTTTCTTGCCTGATTATTCCGGCTAGAACTTCCAGCACTATGTTGAACAGAAGTGGTGAGAGTGGGCACCCTTGTCTTCTTCCTGATCTCAGAGGAAATTCTTTCAACCTTTCACCATTGAGTATGATGTCTAACAGCTCTTGACAGATGAGATCAAGTAAGTGTCACATAGGAGCCAAAAGGTGGGATAGAGATAGAAAGAGATAAGCATTTGAGCCAGGACATATTGCCAAATACAAATGCACTAAAAGTTAATTCCATGAAAATAAAGCAAAGTAACCCAATCCATCCATTCCTATGACCACTATGGACAAAAAGAATCATGAGACTGGGTTTGCCAATAGAGCTTTATGATGTGTGTAATCAGATATACCTGAAGGTATTTCTTTATGCAGTGGAAGCACCAGATAGAATGTAATTGTGGGGGTGTGGGGGAGTGGAACTCTGATAATGGCCATCAGCCTTCCCCAGTCTTCTCTAATAATAAGGATACTATGACCTTTTTCTCAGTCACAGGTGCAGTGCTCTGTAAAAGGCAGTTTCAAGACTACTCCCACATAAGTAAACTGTACCCCCCATGTCTCTCACTATGAAACAGAGAACTAAGGAGTTGCAAAATCTTCCCTAGAGCAAAAGCTTTAAGATAAGCTTTGCTAACTGCAGCTGTGCATATTCAACATAATTAACTGTTGTTCGAAACTAACCAGGTCTTTCTGTCCCTCCTTAGTATATGAGTGAGCTGCCTTTCCCAGGAAGTCAAGGTCCAGATGTCAAGATTCAGCCTTAGAAGGCCAAACACAGGCTGAAGATAAAAACTAACCAGAAAAGTCCAGACAGTCAAGGAAAAAGAAATTCAGACTTCAAGGCCAAACACAGGCTGGTGGGAAGGCACCAACCAACAAAGCCATGTGCTCACCCTCCCCTACCTAAAACCCCAGCACATGCTCTCCCTCCCCTACCTAGAATCCCAGATAAAAACCCCTACCTTTTTCCCTTCAAAGATGTGGATCTAAATTCTAACTCCCATCACCTCATCTGGCTGCCTTTTGATAGTTTTGATAAACCACTTTCCTTGCCACAAGCCTGACATTTCAGTTATTGGCCCTACTATGTAGCGGGTAAAAGAACCTGTGTTTGTGTCTGGCAACAACCATAAAGAAATAGCTGCTGCCTCTGTTTTCAAAACTGTAATGAAATGGAAGTGCCAACTGGTTAGTCTGGTCCCTTGGAACCATTTTTACCTCCCCCCACGTCATTTGTCCATCTTCAATTTTCCATCTCTTTTCACCACTTGCCATTTTCTTCTATTCTCTGACAATATGTAGGGAAGTGTCTTAGGCCCAGGTCCACCTACCAGTCCATTCCAGGAGGCAGTTTGGCTCAATCAGACAAACAAAAATCCACAAGGCCTGGTCCCACCTCTCACTTTACCAGGATCAGGCACTCATTCCCATTCAAAGTACAGCTTGGTGGTCCCCAAGCTTCAGACACGCCCTCCATCTCCTCCTTACATCCAGCCCACCACTCTAGTTTCCTACCAACTGCTGGCACATGCACATTCTTCCTTTTAGACAGTGCTACTCACCTCACAATTCACCCTCGTGGGAGCCATGTTCCTCTTCCCACTCGCCAGCCTGTGTTCAACTTCTGGCTCTGACCTCAGTCCACTTCTGGTGCTCGCCTTGGTTCACTTCCAGTGCAGCCCTGTGTGCTCCATTGATGTCCTGACTTTGAACCAGCAGGAAGTCCAACATCTAGTCCATCTGAAACATGCTAGGACAGCCTCTGCCTCAGGTAACCTTTTGTGATCCATGGTCCCCCTCCCTGGCCCCACTCCTCTGAACTCTAGCACACTCTGACCACTTGAACTCATAATGATAAGTCAAGGGACTTTGTGGAGCCCCTCCAGGTTGGGCAACAGCAGGGCTCAGGACTTGGTGTGTCGCTGGAATGACCCAAAGCTGTAGCCCTTGTGGGGTTGGGGAGGTGAGCATTTGGGCTCAGGGTGTGGATGTCTTTGAACTAGTCTAACACAATTCTATGTATCCTGGTTGAATATGTTGTGGGTTTTTTTTTTTTTCTGCATGTGTAGATGTATTAGTTCTAGATGTATCATATTGTCATCTCCTTCCTTAGGGCAGCCATGTTAACTTTCTATCTACATATTTATGTACAAAGATATATTACAATTATGGACCCTCTCTTTGCATTCTTGCAGACAAAACTCCCCCATGAAATATTTGTGAGCAAACCATAGTAAATGTTTTCATTTACCCAGTTCCTTAGGCAAAGAGAAAAATATTGGGAGTCATCCTTGACTCGTCTCTTTGCCTTTTGATAGACCTCCAATCCATCACAAACTATGACAGATTTTCCTAAAAGTGTATTCTGAATTCCAAATTGCTTGTCTGGATCATTTCAGTAGCCACGTGCTTCCTCTCTTAGTCCCCACTGGTCCATTCACCAACTAGGAACCAAGATGATTCTTTTTATTTGTTTGTTTTTGCTGAGGAAGATTCACCCTGAGCTAACACTTGTGCCAATTTTCCTCTGTTTTGTATGTGGGTTGCCACCACAGCATGGCTGATGAGTGGTCCAAGTCTGTGCCTGGGATCTGAACCTGTGAATCCAGGGCACCAAAATGGATCATGCTGAACTTAACCACTACACCACTTGGCTTGTCCCCCAAGGTGAGTCTTTTATGATGTGAGACAGAGCCACATCCTCTAGTGGATTCCTAAAACAGTTTCTTGAGGTAGACTGCCTGGGTACCAGCAGTTTTACCTTGGACAATTACATAACCTCTAATATTCCTCATCAGTAAAACTGAGTTAACAGTATTTGCCTCATAGTATTGTTGTGAGGATTAAATGAGTGAATACATATGGCATGCCTAGAATGAACCTGGCACATGGTAAGGCAACATGTAAATTTTAACTATAATTATAATCAAACTTATTAATGTGATGGCCTATTAAGTTGATCCATATGAAATTTCCCATATTCAACCATTTGGCCTAATGTTATTATCGAGTAAAAGATAAAACCCAGTCTAGACAGATCATGTAGAGTTAAAAAGGATTGTATGAGTGAGAATATTATTAGAAAAGCAATAAGGTGAAGTGGATTGCTTTGCAATTTACAAAGCACTTTCTGATACACTGTTCTATTTAATCCCTATAGAACACTTTTCAGGATATTATTACCACTGTCTCTGAAGGAGTAACTGACTTGTCCAAGATCACACCATGTTAAATAACACAACTAGGATGGAAACATCGTTTTCAGTATGAATTCCATGTGATAGATTGTTTTACTTTCACAATATCATCCTTCCTCTCAAGAAAGTGATGAAATAATGTTGATCCATAGGAACCTAGTGTTAAAGAGACATTTTTTATTTTTCCTTATAATCTCAATATTAACAGCCATACAATACATTCTGTGAAGTGTATACTGTCAGATGATAAACACTGTGTCTTTCATGCAAGAAGGAATTTTGGGTCCATGAGTTCTGGATTGTCAAGTCCATGTTTACAGTTCTAGGAAAGAATAAAAAGAGAGAAAGGGTGAAAAATAGTCCATAATGAAAGACTGATATAAATGCAGCTTTATTGATCACCTCAAATTTATTTTTTTGTTCATGGTCTGTGTCACTCCACTAGAATGTAAGTGTTCTAATGGTAGATCACTGCTGTCTTGAAGGAAGTGGTAGACACCAAGTTAATATTTGTTGAAGGAATGAAAGTGGCCTTAAATATGTGTGCTCTTTAGACACTAGATAAGAGCACCGTATCAGGCAAATGGCATCTTTAGTCAACTTTGAAAAATAATGTTCTTATTTGCTCATAACCATAAATTCAAAGCTCCTTTTTATTTCACGCTTTTTAAGTACACAGGAATTGTGGTGTATTAGAGAATGTTTACACAGCTTCACTACAAAAGAAAGCAAGACCTTTTGGCCCACTGATTGCTGGATTCACCAGGGCTTTCACTATACTTATCCATAAACAATTAACTGTAGATATGTTATCCTTATAAGAAATGATCTGATCTGGAACTTATTTTGATCAATGTCATGCAAAAGTAGACTCTTACTGTATCCTTAAGTGGTGATGTGGATAATAATGTTGACAGAGAAGAAGATAACTAGAAATTCACTCTGGTCTTGTCAAGTGCCTCTGGGCTAATGGGCACCTTGGAATCACAGAACTTTAGAACTCAAAAAGACTTTTCAAACTCTTCATATCACAGATGAAGAAATTGAGGTCTAAAGAGGTTAAGATGTTTGAGCAAGATTAATTCCTAGAACTGGAGGAAGATGCTCTGATTCCCAGTTGGCCACATTGTCATTACGTCTCTAGCATCAAATAGCCAAGAGAGGGAAGTCTGTTGATTTACAGGTAGAAATGGTTCTCCTTAATATTTTTACTTTCCCCATCTTATATGCCTTCTCTGCCCTGAGAAGGAATTTATCTGGTGTTTATGCTACACTTAAGAAGAGGAAAATGCTTCTGGCAAACACCATTGTCATTCAGTCCGGCACCGGAGGCAAGGTAAATAAAAAATGAGAATAGAGAGAATAAGAGGTAAATCATATTAGAAAAGCGCAGAAAAATCGATTATTTAGTGGTAAATAACTTATAAAATTTAGAAGTAGTATACAAGTTGAGTAATGTGAAAGGATACTGGATAAGTACATGAAAAATCAGAAATACCATTATATGAGCAAGAACTAGTTTAAACATGTAAACAGTCATTTTATTCATAGGAGCAATGAATCATTTAAAATAGGTAGTTAAAATAATTGGAACTATGCAATAGTTATATGAATAAGATTATAAAGACATACCAAAGGACATAAAAGTTCTGATTAAATGAAGCAATATACTACATTTGTGAATGAAAAGAATTAGTGTTTCAAAGATATCAGTTTTCCAAACATTATTCAGATTCAATGTATTTAAAATCAAATTTTAAAATGACATAGTAAATGTTTTATAGACAATATCTATTTGCAACATAAAACACTGTACCATCAACTAACATTATTCACAAATAAATCGCTCCAGGTGGATTGGGGCTAAAATTAAAAGTAAAAATCCCCAGTGCATAACAGTGGTGGTTGACAATGTAGGAGAATATCCATAATCTTAAAATTAGTAAAAGTATTCTTAATACATATGCTTAAAGATGTCTAGTTTAATAAAGGAAGGAGAAAGAGTGAAATGGAATATGATATGGTCTCTGATTTTCTTGTACAACCTGAATCTAGAGAAGAATATTCCAGTCTATGATACTGGATAAAGAAATAGAAATCTGTGGTAATTACATATATAATGAGAGGACATATGTAAATGACAGCATAATGTATCAGTTAGCTTCTGCTGTATAACAAACTATCTTAAAATTTAGCAGCTTAAAATACAAATTTTTTTCCCCAAGATTCTGTGGGTTAGCTGGGAAGTCTTTTTGATCTGAGCCTATTGGTGGCTCAGCTGGGATTGGCTGGTCTAGGATGACCTTACTCACATGTCTGATTGTTGACTTGAAGTCACCTGGAGTGATGTAGATGTGCAGTCTATCTAGACTCATTCACATATTAATGGCCACAGGTTTCCCAAGGGCAGCCAGAGAAGGACAAGTACCAACAATGAGCAAGTGTTTTTCAAGCCTTTGCTTATGTCATTTGCTAATGTCCCATTGGCCAAAGTAAGTTACAAGGCCAAGTCTACCCAGAATCAAAGCGGGATGGTATGATCAAACAGATAGAGGGGGAGGACTAATGTGTGGCCATGTTTGTAACATATCACACATAATTTTAGAGGAAAATTAATCTGAGGTAATATTCAAATTTGTGTATTTCTGCATTTGAATGCCCAAGGATCATGTACAAAGCCAAAAGAAATGTAAAGCCATATTAACTGGAGGTGTAAGGTAAATTTAATGTGTACTTAAAGTCTTTCTGCAAAAATGTAGCTTTTCAAATGTGTGCAAATTCTAGTGAGACCCAAGGGAAAAAAAAAAACATTTTGATTATTTTCTCCCCAAATGTGTTGTATTCCTTAACACTTCTGATGTGTTTCTATCTGGCCTTAGGTAGATAATGTAGCACTTGGGAGCAAAGAGCCTAATAGCCCCACACTAGAGGCCAAGATGGAGAAGATCTCCACGGCCACCATGACCTTGCTTTTGGTGCTGTGGTAGACGGGCAGGAAAGTGACCCAGATACTGCAGAACACGAGCGTGCTGAACATCAGGAACTTGGTTCATTGAAGGTGTCAGGCAGGTTCCAGGCCAGGAAAGCCACAGTGAAGCTGCCCAGGGCCAAGGAGCCCAGGTATCCCAGGACACAGTAGAAGGCAGTGACCGAGCCCTTGTTGCACATGATGATGATGTGGCCATGTTCAGAGTGTGCATCTGTGTCAATGAAGGGAGGAGAGGTTCCCAGCCAGATTCCACAGAGACTCAGCTGGTTAAAGGAGCAGAGGGAATGATGAAGTTATGTGCCCTGACACCAACCACTGCCTCATCCTTCTCCCTGGTGCAGTGACCTTGAAGGTCACAACCACAGTCATAGTTTTGGCCAAGACAGTAGAAACAGCCACAGCAAAAACAACTCCAAATGTGATTTGTTGAAGAATGCAGGTGACTGTGTTGGGATGGCCAATGAAGAGTAAGGAGCAGAGGAAGCAGAGGGTGAGGGAGATGAGCAGGATGTAGCTGAGAGTCCAATTATTGGCCTTGACTATGGGAGTGTCTCGGTGCTTCACAAAGACCCCCAGGATCACAGCTGTGAGGACAGAGAAGCACAGAGCTGTGCAGGCCAGGGCCATCCCCAAGGGGTCCTCATAAGCCAGAAAGGTGACAGCTTTTTGGAGGCAGTCATCTCTCTCTCTGTCGGCATATTGATGATCTGGGTGTTTCAGACACTGATCCATGTCTAGGGACAAATGCAAATTGTCATTAGCCCAAGTTCAGTCATTCTCTCTCATTCACAGGCTCCCAAAGAAGGGCACTGTTTCTCTAAATTCAAAATAAAAGAATGCTCTGCAGGGAATGATTCCCAATTAATACTGCTCATCTTTTTTATGGTTAAGTAAACAAAGCTATTAGTCTTCTCAGTACTTTTCTTGCATATTCATGAGAGCACTATTTTCTCAGAAGAAAGCAAGATGTCCCTATCTCACTGAATTTTACCCCTATCAGCTATGGCCTGCGTTATTCATTCAACAAGCCAGCACATTTTGGAAAACCAAAATGAGCCAGATAATTCGCTAAGATTCAGAGGAAATAGAGATGACCAAGTCATAGACCTTACTCCTAGGGAGTTTCAAAATGGCACCCTATCTGCTATCTAAAATCATCTATCTAATCAGACTTGAATTGTCATGAACCCAAGTGCTGCAGAAATGACAGTGTCTCACATCTGAGGCTATATCATAAAACACACTGAAGTTTCCTCCTTGGTCTCTTAGATTGTTCCCTCCTAGGGGAAGCCATCTGCCATGCCAAGAAGATACTCAAGTACCCGTGGAGGGGTCCACGTGGAGTCGAACCAACTTGTCAGCACCAATGCCATCCTTCAGTGAGCCACCTGGGAAGATCTTCCAGCCCCAGCCGAATTTTGAACTCTAACGAATGTCTGCTAAAATATTTGGGGTGAAGTCTACTGTGGTCTGCAACCTACTTCAAATTGCATTAAAAAAATGGATTGATGGGTGATAGAGGGATGGAGGTGGCAAAGGAAGTACAGTAAAATGTTAGTGATGGAATCTGGGTGGTGGACTGTGTTAGTTCATTAGGGCTGCCAGAGGAAAGTACCACAAAACGGGGTGGCTTAAACAGCAGAAATTTACTTTCTCACAATTCTGGAGGCTGGAAGTCCAAGATCAAGGTGCTGGCAGGATTGGTTTCTCCTGAGTCCTCTCTCCTTGGCTTCCAGATGACCATCTTCTTGCTTCCTCTTCACGTGGTCATCCCTCTGTGCATGGGTGTCCCTGGTGTTTCTTGGTCTGTGTGTCCTAATCTCCTTTAAAGGACATTGATCACATTGGACCAGGGGCCACCCTAATGACCTCATTGTGTCTCAATTACGTCTTTAAAGTCCCAACCTCCAACTACAGTCACATTATGAGGTATCAGGGATTTGGGCTTCAACACATGAGTAGCAGTGGGGACAGAATTCAGTCCATAACATGAGTGTTCACTGCAAAACTCTTTCAAATTACATCCACGCTTGAAATGTTTTCATAATAAAGTGCATGCAGGTGATGTGCTAAGTCAGTAAAGGAAAAATGGGACAAAAATCATGTTGGAACCACCAGTTGGTCTGTGAAATAGGGATTATAATAGATCTAAATGTAAAAATTAAAGTTGTAAAAGTCCTAGAAGAAACGGATAAATAATTTATATATAATCTCAGAGGAGATTTGGTCTTTTAAAAATATAACATAAAACACGAAGAAATAAAATCAATACTTTTGATTTCATTTTAAAAATCTGCATGGCAGCAATGACAAGAGAAAAAAAAAAAAAGAGGAAAATATTGGCAACCCTTCACAAAAAGACTAATTGATTAATGTTAAAGAACTCCTACCAACGAAAGAAAAAGACCAAGTATCCATTGGAGAAATGGCCACATGCTAAGTATAGTTCACAAAAAATACAGAATGCTCTCGATACAAGACATGATTCCTTACTTCGCCCATCAAAAGAAAAATACGAAGTAAAACATCGCGACTTTCTTTTTTTACTCATCAGATTAAGAACATTTTTTTGTTTTTTTTAATAACCAACTTATTAGCATGTGGAGAAAGTGGCACTCGGGCACCACAATGACGGGGAGGTGAATCTGAAAAATCTCCGCTCGCGGACACAAGGACCTAGTCACACAGGGAGAGACCATCAGAGCCACGGGGTGTTGCGGTGAGAGGCAGAAAGAGCCCAACTGGGGCAGCGAAATCGGAGAACTCCCACGCCAGGTGGAGAGAGCTGAAACGAACGAACTGAGCGGAGGAGCGGCGGGGAGAGGCGGAGAGAACCGAGACCAGGCGGAAAGAGCCGAGGCTCGGCGGAAAGATCCGAAGATAGGCGGATGGAGCCGAGGACAGCAGAAAGGACCGAGGCCTGGCGGGGGGAGCCGAGCCCAGCCGAAAAGCAGCGAGAGGTGGCGGAGAGAGCCGAGCCCAGGGGCCGCTGGGAAGAGCTGAGAGAGCGTGCGCGGCGGAGAGAAGAGAGGCCGTTGGCGCCGCAGAAGGAAGCGCAGGCGAGGACGGCGGAGAATGAAGGCGACCGCGGTGGATGGGGCCCTGGATGTCGAGTCCGGAGTCTTTCATGGGCCCGAGCCGCCCCGAGCGCCCCCACGGAGGGTCGTGGACCCGGTCCCCGCTGCCCTCCTCCCCGCTCCTCCGGCCCCGCCGCTGCCCACGGCGCGGGGCGCTCTGGCCGGACAGCGGCGTGTCCTCCGCCCACGACGAGGACGCGCGTGTCCCCGCGGCTGCATCCTCCGGACGTGATGGCCGCGGGGAGTCTGGCGCCGATGTCCGTGGCGGGGACTGACCCCGGGGTGCAGCCTCTGACCCGCGCTGAGCCCGCGGACCCAGCCCGTGGGGAAGCCGCTGGGGGCAGTGACCACGCCGGCTGACCGGGGGTCTGGGAAGAGGCCCCCATCCTAGACCGAGGCTGGAATGCGACCTGTGGGCCCTTCCTGACCGTCTCCCCACTTCCAACACCAGCGCCAGGCTCTCATTCAGCTTATCATATGGATGTGCTGAAGATCATGGACCGTGCCCGATGCCATCATTTGAATTTCTCAGGTCCGCAATTTTCAGCCCTGAACACCTTCATTTTTCAGTGTAACTCACTGAAATCATAGTCTACATCTAGGAATCGGTCAGGAATAATTTTAAATGTATGGGAGAGAAAACCCAACTAAATTTAAGTTAAAATTATTTAACAATATAAGAAGAGGGAAGAAAAGGTCCAATGAGGGAAGAGATCAGCTCATGGTAATGAAACTTGAGGAGTAGATTGTGACCAGGCGCAGAGATGCAGCATACAAATAAGGGGGCAGGTGTTGTCCTGACCGGCCCCCATGCCAACCCTTACTCTGCTCTCCTCCCAGGTGGCCTCAACCCCTGTCAGCGGCTCCTACACTGAGACCTCACTCAGCTCAGCTCCCCAGAACTCCAGGTCTGGCAGGTAAGAACCCCGTGTATACCCGGCTCCTCCTCCTGTTCCATAAAAGATCCTGTGCCTGGATCCTGTTGGACCAGAGAGGGCCATTTGACACCCCCTGTCTCAAGACATGGGGAGGGGTTGGAATGTGCAGATTAGCTCACACTGAGGAATTAGAACACCCTAGTCCTAGGGAGCAGTCAGCCCCACACCAAAGCCGTGGGCTCTGGGAGGGAGCCATCACTGTGTTAAATCCAGAGGCCATTGTCAGGAGGCACAAGGGACAGCTGTCCACCTCCACTCACTCTCTCCCCTTCTGTTTCTCAGTCACTCTTTGACCCTCTGAAATAGGCTTCTTTCCCCATGACTGCTAAGACTGCTCTATCAAAGGTCTTCAAGAAAGTCCAGAAAATTCCAGATCCTTCCAAAACTACATCAGTCCTTTCCACTCCTGACCCAGTAAAAGAGTCCTACCATCTGACTTCTGTAACTTAACACTTTTTTTCCACCAAATATTGTTTATCACGTGTTTATTGAATAATTACGATGTGCCCTACACTGTGAGCAGGTGGACAAGTTTGATTGACTCAGGACTTAGTGCGAAGGCAATGAGCCTGCTGCCAAGGGTCTCTCAGTGCAAAATGCTCCCAAACAACATTTTCCTTGTTAAGAATCTAAGGTGAACTCTATTTAAAAAAATCACCTAGGTAATTTCAGGTAACAGATAAAGCTGTAACAGGTAGTCTAAGGGCCAATTATATTATATCAAAATGTCTTATATTTGAGTTAGCATTTGGCGAAGAAAAGGATACAACGTCTATGTTAGAACGAGATATAAAAGCAACATTAATAAGGTAAGACTTTTATGGAATCAAATTAATTTAACGTTAAAAAAAATAAGCTCTTTACAATAGGTATCATCTTTTCCTGAGTGCAAGTATTATAAAAAAATATAACTAAAAACACTAAATGATCTCTTATGCCAAATTACCTTTAATATAAAAGTGAATAAAAATCATGGTAAGCAGAAATTGTGTTGTACCAGGACAAGTAAAGATCTTCTTTCTTGTCATGTGAAACCTGATCTCTCACCCACACAACCATCTATTCTTCACATTTTTGTCTCTCAAGAGTTTAATAACTTACAATTGTAATATGACAAAGCATCACAGTCCAGAGCAAGAAGCGGGGTTGACATTAAATGAGGCGACTGAAACTGAGGGCTGTTCATGGGGAACCACTTCCTCAGGTTTATACTTCTTGGCTTCTTCAGCAGGACCTTCTCCTATTTTCCGTCAGGTCTCAGAACACCGTTCTTGGCTCCTTGCTCTCTCTGCCTCCCTGGCAAGCCTGTCTGTCCTCAGGGCCTCAGTCAGTCTCTCCCTTGCTTTTTTCACTTTCTGACTCTGTCTGCAGATGTCTCCATAAGTTACGGGCTGTTGATAGAGTGGCTGTGGGAGACAGAGACTCACTCCTGGGATCGTCTCTGCCCAGTCTGAAGACTGTGCAGTGGTGGACTAGGGTCTGGTGTGTAGAGACCCAGCACCAACACAGCCCAGGGATTCACCTGGACTAGGAGGTGCAATTATTTTTAAGGTATTTGTGATATAAAAGTACTTAAAAGTTCTCCTTCACTGCTGCAGGCCTGGAGACCCTGCAGTCTTCTGTGTGCACAGAGTTGCTGGGGCTTCTGCAAGGTCTCCTCCCGTTGACTGTACCTGACCTCATTGCCAGGGTGGGAAGGTATCCTTGTAACTGGCCTCTTGAAAATGCAGCTGGTGAGTCTTGTAGGAAGTGCAGACCTTTCATGACGTCTCTGCTTGGTCTTGGCCAAATGCACTTGTCTTTTCTTCTCTGAAGTCTGGGGCATCATATTTCTTTTGAGCTTCCCCTTTGAAAACAAAATGAAATGTGCAATTCGAATAAAATGGGGGATGCAGACTGCCAGCCGTGGAGAATGTTCTCACCTCATTTGGATCTTCCACCCTCCCCTCTCCCTGGGGAAATGTGTCTCAGATTGCCCTGTGCATCACAGTCGTCTGGAATGTTGTTAACACTTAGATTTCTGGACCTCAACCCAAGTAGGCCTGAGATAGGGCCGAGAATTTGCGCTTCTGAGTGTCCCCAGATGATGCTGACGCTGCTGGCACAGGCACCACACACTGAGAACTAGATCCTGGGACATCAAGCTGATATGAGTCAAGGACAGAAAAGACTATGAAAACTAGATGATTGTGTGCCTAAAACATAGTAATTTATTGCTTCACCTCTAATTAAATCATGTACCTCTCAACCCTTAGATACTCACTTCACTAGCGCACCCACATCCCATCTTCTCTCAAATACTCTCCTGTTCGTAAATAAATAACTCACACACGCCATATTCCCATCACACAGTTGCACCCACTGTAAATAACCATTTTTCCTCTCCTGACTCTTCCTCTCTCCTCCTACTGCTCCCTGTTACTCTGGGCTCCACCATCTGACTTAACGCAATTGATGCTTCTTAGAAGTCAGTCCTGCTCTCACATTTGTTCCACATCCGCACCCTCTTCTAGGCCATCCCATCCATTTCCCTGGCTTCAAATACCATTAGTGAACTAGAAATGCCCATAGAATCGGCACAGATCTGGCTTCAACCCTGAGACCCAAATACCCATCTGCCCACTAACCGCATTAGTGATAACTCGATGACCAGCTCACAGTGAGCAGGTCCCAAGTTGAACCAACCAGTTCTCCAAGTAATTCACCCCTATTTCAGGGTCCCCTAAACTCGCTTGTTGGTACTGATATCCTGTCTACACCTGAGTGTCATTCTGGACACCCTACCACCCCACACTCATACATCAATGAACCATCCATCCACCCTCCTGAATCCACCTAAAGATTCTCAACTTTGAATAATTCTTGAGCACCTTTCAGATTCCTAAAAAATACTATTTCCACGGAGGGACCTTTCCTGATCCAGCCATCAAAATTAATATCACATTTTCTCTGTGTTAATTTTTGATTGTATGTATATTACTATTTCTTTCATAGTGTTTTGCTCACTAAATTGCATACTCCATGAAGAGAAGATTAATGTAGACTGTAATGTTTTACACTGCCATATTCGCTTATTGCTTTACTCTTGAGGTGCTCAGATGTATTTATTGAAAGAAACTATTCAAACTTCCAAAAAAAAACTAAACTTTTCAAACAAATTCACTCAACTACAATTATACAATAATATAATCTCTTTTCTGGTATACTGCAATAAATTATCAGTAAGATTTCAAATCCTTTCTCTCTGTATTGCATTATAAGACTCCTCACAATAACCTGTTTAAAATGTGAATCTAATCAGTGCACCTTTCCTTTTAAATCTCTCATTTCTGTCTTTAGAAGATATTTAAAAGTGAAACCATAAACCTCACTTCATTCTTGTCCTGCCATAATTATTAATACCACCCCTTTCATTCCCCAGCATGTCCCAGTTTGGAAGGAAAATTATTTGATCCTCCCACTTATAGATCACCTGTTATATATGCCAAGTTAAATACTAAAACCCATGATCCATAATTTAACAAAGTTACTACTGTTTATTTTAATCTTGGTGAGAGGAATGAGTTAATAAACAGACTGAGGAATCTCTATTATAGTGTTAGGTGTAATTGTGCTGTGATGAACAGTAAGGCCGAGACAGAGAAAGAGGGAGGGATGGAGGAAAAGTGGTAAGGAGAGATAAAGGGGGAAAGAAATTAACTATGTAATTATTGATGAAGAGATTAGAGAAGGACTAACTGATGAGGTGATATTTGAGCCCAGAACTGAATTTTTCTTAAAAAAGACCAAGCACATTGTGGGTAAAGAATTTTCCAGAGAGGGGAACAATTTAAACAGCAAGGCTGAATACTACTTCACTTCCTAGTGGTGTTGTTGGTTAAAAACAGAATAAAATAAAAGAAACAAAGGAACAAAACCATTTGGCCTATTGTCCCAGAAAGCTTCATATATAAAAAAGTGCAATTCCTTGAACGTTACTTAACAAACATTAACAGCTAGGAAACAACTTTCAATAAGATATCTTCTAAGCTACTCTCTGGGAACTTGAAGAGATTTCACAGGAGGACAAAGTGTACAAACAGACACTTGTGGTCCATATGGATTCCACACTCACCAGAACAGGCTGGCTTGGAAAACAGGCCGATGCAGGTTCCTCCATGGCTGCAGAGTTGTCCTGCTGACCCACTCCTGATGTGCAGACAGCCCGTGGATTGCTAGAAAATGCAGTGACTTCTGCCTCTGATTCCTCTTTTATGGAGGAAGGGAGTGGATAATTCAATCAGTGGATAATCCAGAGGAGACATCCTGTCTCTTATCAATGGGTTTTGAGAGATTCCTAAAGCTTTATACATAAAAAAAAAATGTTGGGTTATTGACACTGTCAGATGCTGTTGGTATGAAAACATTTAATACAATTGTGTGGGGAGGTGGTATTTGCAGTTTCTATCAACATTTTAATATTTCCTTTTTCTTCCACTATGGATACCTTCTGTAAAAGTAGGAATGGAAGTTTATATGTACAAAAATGTCCATACAACTTATGTTTTAATAGGAATAAATAGAGACCTTGTAAATGTTTATCAATAAAAGAATGCCCCAAATATTTATTAACAAGACTCTAGAATGTCACACAGCCGTTAAAAAGAAATTAATATTTCATGCATTTACATTTCACCTAATTACCAGTAAACTTGTGATTATTTCAACCATCTTACTCTTTCCCTTCCCTTGACCTAAATAATTAATGTTCCTTTACTATCTTTACTTTACTGACTTTGATTTAACTCTTATTATTCCATTATTTCTTCTATAAATTTATTAGTTGCATTAATACAGAAATCTTTGTTTAATTGTACTAATGGTTAAATCCTGAATCCTTTACTTAATATAGTCTAATATGAATAATTACTTTTACCACCTCCCCCACATGCTAATACCTTAAACACTTTCAATTCTATTTTTAGCCTTCCTGACTTTTGTATTACTGTTTTCCTGCATTTTAAGTCTACATATATTTTAATCTCCATGAGAGATTTCTAGAATTACTTCATAAAACAAAATCATTTGTTTTTATTTATAAATTTTCCTTTCCTTTCCTCTTCAGTCCTTCCTGCATTCCTGGTTTTAAATCTGGAATTATTTTCCTTTGGACTTAATAACTCACTCTAGTATTTTGTCTAATTCAAGGCTGCTAACAATGAAAAGTTTCACTTTAAGTTTTTCTAGGATATCTTTATTTGTGGCACTGTTGCTGCTGGCTGTAGAATTCTGGTTTGACATGAGATTTCTTTTAGCATTTTAGAAATCTTGCTCTGTTGGTGTCTATCTTATTTTATTTATGGTTAGAAATCACCAATAGGCCTTTTTCTTGCTTATTTGGCCTCTATAGTCTTTAAAATTCTTTACATTATCTTTGGTTTTTAGGCCATAGTGTAGCTCATTAGTATTTCCTGTGTAGTCTCTCTGCTTAGGGAATGTTGAATTAATTGAATCTGTGGGTTGATGTCTTTCATCAACTTGAAACATGCTTGTGTATTTTCACTTCTGATATCAGTTCCTCCCCACATTCTTTCTGCTCCTCTTTTAATCATACCCCATGTGTCTTGTAATTAATTCTACCCTGAATTTCCCAATGTTGTTCACACTGTGGTTTTGCTGGAAGATTTGCTCTTAAACTGTCTTCCATTTTAGTAAACCAGCCTTTTGCTGGAATCAGTTGCTTCTTAATTACTTAAATTCTTAATTTTAGTTCTAATATAAACACAATATATAGCTTTAATTTTTTAAAAAAGAGAGCAGTTTCACAAGGAGAAAATGATTTCCTTTTGATACAATAAAGCTCAAATAGAAAGGAGAAAATTATAAGTTGGATTATACTAAGATATATGAGGAGCCAGTATTCATTAAAATTCACTGATAAGTCAGGGGGCTGGAAAACGTGAGTCATTTCTTCTCTGTACTGATGTGGACTATATTTTGAAATGATAATATTTACATTTCTTAGGTTAAATAAAATGTTACAAAATCCAGTTTCATCTGTTTGTATTTACTTTCTTTAATGTGTGTTCTAGAAAATTTTAAATGACATAGGTCACATTGTTATATCTCTATTGGTCTTGGCTGGATAAAGCCATGATGTGATGGTTAATTTCAGGTGCCAACTTGACAGGGCTAAGGGAGGCCCAGATAGCTAGTTAAGCAGTATTTCTGGATGTGTCCGTAAGGGTTTTGTGGAAGACATTAGCATTTAGTTCCGTAGACTATAGAGTATGTAAAGAGACCTACCCTCACCAGTGTGAGTGGGCATCATCTAATCTGTTGAGAGCTCAATAGAACAAAAAGGCAAAGAAAGAGTTAGTCCACTCTCTCTTCCTGACCTGGGATGCCCATCTTTTCCTGCCCTTGGACATTAGAGGTCCTGGTTCTCAGGCCTTTGGACTTCAACTGTATTTTACCACCAACTTTTCTGGCTCTCCAGCTTGCAGATGGCAGACTGTGGGACTTCTCAGCCTCCTTGTGAACCTAACCTAACCTTGTGAACCAATCCCTATAATAAATCTCCACTTCTATATGTTCGTATATATTCTATTGTTTTTGTTTCTCTAGAGAACCATCACTAATACACATGGATAACAAAGTCCATAGTAGGTGCCCAGGGAGGTACCTACCCCCAGGAGGAAGCAACTCATCCCATCCAGGCAGCACACATGAGCACACACACACACAAACACAACTAAACTTGAAAATGTACTCTGGCTCAAACTCTCTGCCTTATTGTTCATCACGGCAGTTGTTTCTACATGGCGTGTTATAAATCCTTTGTGGTTTATTATCTCTTTCCTCCCACTAAGACTGAGTCAAACAGGGGCAGTGAGTCTGTTTAATTTTTTTGTAGATCACAGGTTTTACACCAGAGCTTTGCATGTAGTAGGTGCTCTATAAATAGAATGACCAGGTAGTTTTCTCTCCAAACTGGAACACATTGGGGAATGAAAAGGGTAGTATTAATAATTATAATAGGACAACAGGAAAAATACCTGCTAAAGACAGAAATGGAGGATTTGAAAGTTAACGTGAACTGATGAGTTTTGCATTTTAAACAGATCATTGTAACTAAAATCTCTTAGGCTTGTTACAGGGAGAGAGGATTTGGAAATCTTAAGCTGTAATTGCTAGTTTATTGCAGTATACCAGCAAAAGATGTTATCTTTTGCATAAATGTAGTTAAGTGGATGGGTTTAAAATATGTGAGGAAGTGAAGTTTTAGTGTTTGAATTAGGTAGGTAGGTAGATAGATAGGTAGATAGATATACTATCTGAGCTCTTTTTGTGTGCAAAGCCATATGAGAACACTGTTGAGGGAAACATCTAGAAAATCTACATTAGTCATGTCTATATGGAGTATCCCGTTTAGTGAGAACTAAATGTTGAAAGAAAGAGATAATGCACATATAAGTAAAATAGAAACAAAATGTCAACAAAGAGGAAAAATGGAGTTTTGTAAATTGGGTTGCTAGAGCAGGAGAGTTTGCTGTGTGGAAATGCTATTTTGTGTCGGATCTGAAAGGTGATTAGAAATAATTCAAAAGTGGAGAATCTGTGGGAGGATTCAGGAGGGTGGATGGATGGTTCATTGATATGAGTGTGGGGTGGCACAGTGTCCAGAATGATACTCAGGATATTAACACAAACAAGTGAGTTTGGGGACACTGAGAGAGAAGTGAATTATTTGGGAAAGTGGTTTTTTCAATTTGGGACCTGGACACTGTGAGTTGAGTCATCACTGATGGGGTGAGTGGGCAGGTAAATATTTGGGTCTGGGGGTCAGAGTCAGATCTGTGCTGATTCTTTGAATATTTTCAATTCATTAGTGGTATTTGAAGCCAGGGAAATGGATAGGATTGCATAGTAGAAGGGTGCAGGTGGACAACAGATGTCAGAGCAGGGCTGACTTCTGGGAAGCATCAGTCATTGTGGGTTGGTCATAAAGAGAAGCCAGAAAGTGGCTCAGGAAGTTTGGAGAAGGAGCAGGACAGTGTAGGCTGGGGGATCCCAAGGACAAACGAGCTTTCTAAAGGAACTTGAAGTTGAAAAAGTCACGTGCTACTGCAGGGCATGTCAGACAAATAATGAAAAGTCCACATCGGATTAGTAAGAGACATGACTTGTAAACTTAGCAATAGGAGCATCCACAGAATGGGGAGATGGTATCGGGTGGGCAGTGTGGAAACAGAGGCATTGGGATGTAAGTGAACTTTTCACAATGAGTCCCTGGCAGGAGGAGGAGAGGGAGGGCATGGAGGGCGAGGAGTATTAGGAATACTGGATGAGAGATTTGTTTGTAGATGGTAGAGATTTGTGCATATTTGAAACATGAGGCATGATCCCAGTAGGGAGGTGATTGAAAGTACTGTGACTATTGAAAGCATAAGGTCATTGAAATGGAGAGATGAGATGAAAATCAGAATGGTTTTAGCTAAGAAAGAAATATATTTGGATAAAACAACAGAAACGGTGTGATAAATGAATTCCTTATGAGGAAAATTTCTAGATCTGATGACTAGAGAGTGAAATAGTTCTCATCTGGCGGTTAACAGTTTATCTGTGAAATATGAATTCACAGGAGAAAATAGTTTTATGGAACTCAAGAAATGGAAAGAAATTAACAGAGCATTCAGGAAGCATTAGAGAATGCCTGTAGGCCCATTGGTTGCTGTCGATTCTCTGTTGGTACCCCCAGGCTCCTCGTGTGCTCTTTCTTCATTGGTGGTCCTCAGTGCAGGTGTCAACGTGGCATGGCAGGTATTTGGAATCATCCAAAGTCCGAGGATTGCAGGGCAGATATGATGAGAGTAAAGAATTAGGGAGCGTGGTCAGAGGATAATTGAAATGATGGACCACAGAATCCGATATTAATAGGGAGGAGTAGGAAGAGAGAAGGAAGAGAGCCTTGTTAAGATAGTCTAACTGGAGTAATCTATTTTCTTAAAGAATGGTTATTTAAAGTAGAGTTCTTTCTGTAAAAACTAGAAATGTGGAAATGTGTGGTGGGAATGTGGTGTTTCTGAGTTACTTATTTGTGAGCAGAATTTTGGGGGAAGATAGGCTCTGGGTGTGAAAGTGAGTGGAATAGTGCATGATTTCATTAAAGATGGGATACTAAAACGAGCTGTGGAGTCCTTGGATCCCTATGGCCCAATGATGGTGGGGTAGGGGTATCAGCACGTGTGTACTTGACAATGACGGAGAGTAACATCCTGAAGCAAGATGGAGGAAGGAAGTTGGTCTAGATTTGCACTGATAATGACACATCAGCTTGATGGTGTCCCAGAATCCCATTCTCAATGTGTGGTGCTTGTACCAGCAGCATCAACATCACCTGGGAACCTCTTAGGAGTGACGATTCTCCATTCCCACCCCAGACCTACTTGGGTTGAGATCCAGCAATCTGAGTTTGAAAAACCCTCCAGATGATTGTGATACACAGTAGGATTTGAGACACATTTCTCCAGGGAGACAAGGAGGGAGGAATATCCATGTGAGCTGAGAACATTCTCTATGGATTGTAGTCTTCATCCCCCATCTTCAAATTTCACATTTTATTTTGTTTTCAAAGAGAAAGCTCAAAAAATATGCCCCAACTTCACAGTGGAAACAATGAGACCATGAAACTAAACCAAGCAGAAAACTGAAGTTCTATACAGCCTGAAGGCTGAGCAGCTGCATGTTCCAGAGGCCAGTTCCTAGAGTAACTTCCCATCCTGGCAGTGAGGTCATGTGCAGTCAATGCGAGGAGACCTTGGAGAAGCCCCAGCAAGTCTGTAGATACAGGAGACTGCAGGGACTCCAGGCTTGCAGCAGTGAAGGGGAGAACTCTTAAGTCCTTTGGATTCACAAATACCTTAAAAATAGTTGCACTGGGTGGTCCAGGTGGATCCCTGGGCCATGGCTGAGGCTGAGGGGTCTGCACACCAGCCCTGAGCCCAACCCTGGCCAGTGTCCATATTGGGCAGAGATGAGTCCAGGAATGGGTCTGGGTCTCTCACAGCCCCTCTGCAGGCAACGGGCATCTTCTGGAGAGATCAGGAGAGAGATGTGGAAAGTGAAGAAAAGCATGGGAGAGACTGAGTGTGGCCTCGAGGACAGGCGAGATTGCCAGGGAGGCAGAGAGAGCAAGGAGCCAAGAAAGGCACCCTGAAAACACAGTGAGGAAAGCAACATTGGTGCGGAAGAAAAGGAGAGTGGTGTGGTTGAGAAATTCCCCATGAGACAGGCTTGACTCTCACAGCATCTCTTTGTAACGTCCATCATGATCTTGACCTTTCATGGTAAACCTCAATTTTTATTTACCATGAGTTTTCTTCCTTTTTGTATTAAAATTGATAGGATAATTGATGCTGAGGAATTAGTGTTTTGAACTTACATTTGTTTTTTCTTGTACTAACGCTCAATGAAGAGATGAAACCTACTTGAAGGAGATTTATTTTTTAATATATATTAAATCTGATTCCATAAATTATTCTGATTTTGCATGGGTTTTTTTTGTATTTTGCTGAGGAAGATTCACCCTGATCTAACATTTGTTGCCAATCTTCCTCTACTTTGTATGTGGGTCACCGCCACAGCATGGCTGCTAATGAGTGTTGTAGATCCACACCTAGGAACTGAACCTGGGCCACCAAAGCAGAGCATACCAAACTTAACCACTAGGCCGGGGGCCAGCACTATGATTTTGCATCTAATTTTAAATAAAATCCATCAATCTTTCTCTTCTTTGTCACGTGTTAATTCAGACATAGGTGATTTGTATATCATGAATTAAGTATCTCTTATTTGTTAACTGGCAAACTTGTGTAGCTTTGATTTTTGAATTTTAACAATTACCATAGCCCCATGGGGCATTATTTTCCACTTAGAGAACCTTGGCAGCAGGCTCATTGCCTTTATTCCCACACTAGATCCAGAGTCTGTGGAAATGTCTTCACCTTGCACACAGCACAGAGCACATAGTAATTACTCAACAAACATGTGATAAGTCAGTAATTGGTGGCATCATCAGGTCATTTACAGAAGCCAAACAGAGCTTCCTTAGGTCAGGAAGGAGAAGGATTCCTTTTATTTGTGATGTTTTAATTTGTAACATTGTAATGTGAACAGCAAGTGTACTATTTTTATCAAAATTGTGTTCTGAAAGTTTTCAAAAATCTCCAGATTTCAGGGTAGAGAAAAATCAACCTCTGTGAACCTGTCACTTGCTTCAAAGATTGTTAACCCGTATACCGTCTGGCTTTGTTTATCCTCACACCAACACCCCAAGAATTAACCTGCTGAGATGGTGAGAGCACATCATTTCAGCTGTAAATATTTCAGTTTCTCTTACAGAGAAGAGATTTTGGGAACACAAACACAATAATGTTATCACTCACAAAAATAAAAATGTCATTCCTGTAACCAGTATCTAAATTCTCCATTTTCTCAAGGTTATTTCCTGGTTTTACATTTTATTCGAGTCAGGATCTTAATAAAACCCTTGTTTTTCAATTGGTTGATCTGTTTCTGAAGTCACTTTTAATCTCTGTGGTTCACGCATCTTGTGGTTTTGGTGGGAAATGTGTGTGTGCTTATGTGTCTACACCAATGTGTCAATTCATTCTTTCCTGGATGGCTGTGCCCTGGCAAAGGCTACGTGCTCTATGGGCTCAGGCCCAGCTGTCCCTTTGGGACAAGTCAGTAACAGCACAACCGAGTGTGTAACCTAGTGATTGTCCGAGACCATGGACCTCAGAAGCACACGGGCCCAGATGTCACCCTGGGCAGCAAGGGAGAGTGTGGGTCATTCACTGGCCAGGATTACAGTCCACTGTCCTGGCAAACCAGAGCTCACCCGTGATCCATCAGGCCCAGCCAGAGAGGAATGGCCACGATGTACCTGACAGAGAGGCTGGGGGCCTTCTAGGGAATTTCTGCCCAAAAAGAATTGTATAAGAAAGTGCGGGAATGCTGGAAATCCTAGTTCACAGAGAATGGTGAGGTTTATGGAACAAAGTCCTGTTGTAGCTTTAAAAGCTGCATCATGAATCTTTCCCTCTGGATATGAAACAAGCAGGAAAAGGACTTCCAAGGGCATGGGCCAGGATCCCAGGTTTCCAGTCTAGGCGAAGGGTGAACAGGGAGCCCTAGAGGCGGCCTGATGGGGATGTCCTGTCGGCCCTTAGTCCATCTGCACATGATCTTCCTCTGGCCTTATCCCTTCTACAGGCAAACTTTTATCTTTTTACATTTTTTCCTCATTTAGTGTTGATGCAATTCCAGAGATTCGTTAGAAAACTGAAAGTTCCAATATTTGATCAAAAGAAACCTCAACAAGAGAAGCAGAAAACATTCCTTCTTCCTGGAAAGCTGTAGAAAGACAGCCACTGTCCTGGGGAAAGACACGGTCCTGGTAAGTGCTATTTGAAAGACACCCACATTTCGGTGGTTATTGCTCTGCCTGGGAAAGTCCCTCCAACCTCTACATCCAGGGGGATCTGAGGGGCTGTCTCTGCTCCTGGCCCAGGTGAACCACACTGAAATGCACCTGTCCTCTGAGGAACGGGGACTTGAGGGTGTCATTCAGTAGCCAGGGAGGGGACTGGCCCTCCTCCCTTCTCCCACATACAATAAGCTGTGACCATACACCAGTTCTTAATTCAAGGAGGAAAACGAGATTCTGTGTCTCATTTACATGAGCATAAGCAGTGAAAGAACCACACCACAACACCCAGGCTGGGACAGAAACAGGATATAGCGTAAGAGTCAAATCTACCATTTACTATTAAAGAAATAATATCGCTCCTCCCCAATGGGTAAACAGTCGCTGGGGTGGAGATGTCAGGGAGTTGGAGGGGGGTCGTGCCCTCCCTCTGGGGCTTTAGGGGAAACCAGGGAAAGTCTTAGGATGTCCTCCTCCTCTCAGGTGGAGAAGAGCTGACCTGGTGCACCCCGAGGGTCTCAGTGTCCCTGCTGGTCAGGAGGAGCTGAACTTGTGGTCTCCAGAGTGTGATGAATCATCGCCAAGGGCGTGGTGGCTGAAGAGAAGAAACAGACTATTTTGGGGTGGCTCCCTCAGATTCACGACGCACCTCCCTGCCCCCCTGCACTCTGATCCAAACCCTGTGCCGAGTGCTCAGTCCATCAACAGCACCCCGTTCGTCCCTGATGGGAGAGGCATCATTTAGCATCACCCATTTAAGAGGAGGCAACTGAGTCCCAGAGAGGAGAGGGGGGTGGCCTGTCCCAGGCCTGGTCAGCAGTGGAGCTGGGATCCAGGCCCATGCTTAGCCCGAAGCTGTACTGAGCCCCTGGAATCAGTTGCTGCTGGTCCCAACACTCACTCGGCCCTGAACTGGAGGATGTCCGGTTCCTCTTTCTCTTGAAGAGCCGCATTTTGCTCGCCTTCTGGTGTGCGGGCTCCAGCTGGCAGGAGACCCAGTAGCTACAGGACAGAGTGGACCTGTGAGCTACCAGGTGCCACACCTCAGGTGCCCCTCCCAGAGCCTGCCAGCAGCTGAGTCCCAGTGACCCATGGGTCACCACGCTACGAGTTCTGAGGCTGATCAGCGAGCCAGGCCACAGGCTCTGGAGCTGGCCATCAGAGAGAGTCTGCCCTGCCCTCACCCAACTCCTGTCCCCTCACCTCTCATGGACACTGATGGGCTCCATGGCCTGGAACCAGGCCCCAAATCGCTCGTCGGGCTCCAGGTCATATGCATTTGCAGCCTGCTGGAGCAGCTGGATCCTCCGGATGACTTTGAATTTCTGGGAGGAAGGACAGGATGCAGACAGGGCTTGGGTGGGGAACGCTGCCAGGGACTTGTGCGGAGTGAGGATCTGGTCTGGGGTCTGTGCTCACTCGGGAACCCTCCTTCCTTCCCACTCCATTCAGGACTTGCCTGTCCTCACAGTTGGCTTGAATTAGTTCCTCATCCAGGAAGGTGTCCTTGATGCCAGCCCCTCCCGCACCCGCCAGTGTGATGGGATCCCTACCTTTGTGGATCTAACTCTCCCTATAAATGCAAGACCCACGGATGAGGCCAGAGAAAGTCTTGCCAGGGGAGGTCTCTGATTCCCACATCCCCACCCTGCCCACAATGAGGCCACAGCTGCTCACCTCACACCATTTCTGGATATTCGCCATATTTCCCTGGAGGGCAGACACCCAGTGTCCTTCAGAAACAGCCCCCTAAGCCCATAAACAGCCCCTATCCCACCCCTTCACAGGCTGCAGGACTGCCAGGGCCCAGCAGAGGGCAGACCCTTTCAGAAAGAGAACTTGACACTGGGTCAGGCTCTGGGCTGCAGAGCAGGAGGGACAGGGGAGCTGAGGCCAGAGATATTGTAGCCCACCCCTCTCTGGTGACAAACAGGGAGACAGGCCTCAGGCAGGAAGGGACAGCTGGACCACAGATGTGTTTCCTGACTTGCAGGGGCTGATGGCACTCCCCTAGGGAGTGAATGAAGGAGTTCTGTGCAGGGAGCACAGACCCTGCCCCTGCCCCTGCCCCTAGGGGCAGGGTCTGAGGGAGAGGCTGAGACACAGCTCAGACACAGCCTCCTGCAGCTCTGCAGGCAGGTAGCTCTGAGCTTCACCAGCCCAGAGAGCCTGGATGGGGGTTTTATGTGGATCCTCCATTCACACATTGCTAAGATGGGCCTGACTCTCCAGCTTGCAGCAGTGACCATGGGGCTCTCATGAGAGGAGGTTTGCCAAGTGCTGAGAGCTCAGGGCCCAGTGCAGAGCTCTTGCCTCCCAAAACTCAGGATCCTGCTCCCTGGCCCCACCTCCAGGCTCACTTGCTTCCAGATCATCCTCCACTCTAGTGTCTAGCAGCTGCAAGTAACTGAGGAATGTTCCCAGGAAGGGGGCGACAGCCTGTGCCATCAGGGTGGGAGTGGTGATGGGTCCTGGCTCTCAGGTGTCCGCATGGACCCTCCCTCAGATCCCTTCACCCCAGCCCCCTGCCCACCCCAGACTCCCACAGAGAGCAGCCTAGGACCCTTAGCAGCCTCCCCCCAGTTGCCCCCCCAGGAACACCCAACTTCCCCAGTTACCTCCCAGGTGGGCTTTTGGCAAATCCCAGGGTATGTGGTCCCTGCCCCTCCCCTCCCAAATCCATCATGGGCCCAGCCCTTCCAGGCCTCCTCCTGGTCACTTCCAAGGCAGGCATTTCAGGCTCTGGGGCACCAGGAGCTGGGCTGGAGGAGGAGGGACTCCTCTCTTGGTGGAGGCCTCCAGCCGTGAGAGAGGAGACCCCCTCCTCTGACACCTGGACCCTCCCCTTCAGGCCCCCTCACCTGCTGCTGCTGCCTCTCCTGGGCTCCCTGGGGGTCCATCTCCAGGGTGGCCCACACAGAGGTCACCTCCTGCAGGGTCAAGGACAGATTCAGGGAGGCCATGCTCCGTTCCCCGTGTCTCCCAGGCCCCTGATCCAGGACCTGGACATCTGGTGTCTACAGCTTCTCCCATTTCCAGAGTGCTCTGATTCTAGATCAATCCCAGCTCCAACACTCTCTCCTCTGTGCCCTCAGGCCTGCCCAGGTCCCTAATCCTCTCTCCTCATCTGAAAGTGTGAGAACTCCCCCTGCCTCCCAGGGTCCCCTGAGGACTCAGCATCATCTGACTGTCACCAGTGCTGTCCCCTCCCCCCTCGAGGAGGAGGAGCACAAAGCTCCTGCACATTCCTCTTCCCCTTGTACCTCATCACCCCTGTGAGGCCTGCACCACGGATCATCTCCCTCCATTTCCCAGGTGAGGAGACCGAGGCCCACAGAGGGGCAGTGACTTGCTCAGGGGCCCACAGAGGAGAGACCGCTCCCCCTCCCAGCCAGAGGCCCTGTCCCCCGGCCTTCACTCCTCCTCCAGACACACCTCTGACCAAGGTTCTGTCCTCTGGACTCTCAGAGTGTGTCCAGGCCCTCAGTCAGGCTGAGCCATGGATGGGGAGGGACAGCGTGTTTCAGGGGGCTCAGTGGCTTCTGCATGTCCCAGCCCCCTGGGATTCTCTGACCCCAGGCTGGACCTGAGTCCATGCCAAGGGCTTCAGCTCCCTAGGATCCCCTTAGGATGCTCCCTGCACAGAACTCCTTCATTCACTCAGGAAGGGCACCCCCTTGTGCCACATCTGAGTGACAGTGTAGGGGGTGACCAGGGCACTGGGTGATGGTGACATTTGCTTCCTTTTTTCCTTGGAAACTTCTAACGTCCAGTCTGGAAGGTTCATTAAGAATCTGTAGGTTCCCCTGATAATTCTCATTGCCTTCTGGGGCGTATCTTTGTCAACAAGGCACCGGGGGAGACTCTCACTGGTTTGTCAGCAGGGACCACTGTCGGGATAGAGTGCACAGTCCTAGAGAGCACACAGTTCTGTCCCAGAGCCACCATTTGTCCCAAGGCTGGGCAGCCCCTGTGTCCACCTGCCCTTGTGACCGCACAGTGCCCGTCCCTGGGGCAGGCAGAGTGCCCTCCCCTGTGAGGTGCAGTGAAGACAGAAGGAGCAGCAGGGGCCTGGCTTCCTGAGGACAGACTGGGCTGCTTTAGGAAGAAAGGAACCCCCACCCACTCCATCCACCCGCCAGCCTGGAGGAAGATGAGGGCCAGCTGATGGGTCCGCATGGAAGCCAGAGACCTGCTCATTCTGCCAGCTCCTCACCTCCTGGAATGGTCCAGGCGACACCACTGTATCCCGTGACCAAGGCCTCCTGCCCCAAACAGTCCCCACCTGCCCCTGCAGCTCACACCCCCCGCTTCCTGTCCAGCTGGACAAGACAGACCGTTATTTCTCGGGGAACCTTAAGTGAAAAACTTACCAAAGCACATCCTGCCTGGTCCCTCCCCACCTCACCTCCCGTCCTTCCAGATCTCCAGCCTCCACTCACCTTGAGCAGCTTCCTGCTCTCCCGCTGGTCTGTTTGGATCAGCTTTTTAAATTGTTGACAGTTCTTCCTGAGGAGGGAAAAAAGGAAAGAAACACTGTGGGGTGGTTTAAGGGTAAATCTCTTTTGTTTGAAAACCCAGAAGATCCAGACAGCCTGGATGAGGGTTTTCACTGTGTCCTCTGAGCCCTGAGGTCTCTGGGACTGGGGAGGGAGCTCTCCTGTTGTCACCTGGGGCCTCCATTCTCTTATCTACTCAGCAGATCTGTTTTGAACAGTCTTGATTTCGGTTGGACAGGGAGTTCTCTTACTGCAAAGCAAACACTTGAAAGTTTTCAATTTAGCTCAACCCGGGATCTGACATTTATGGAAACTGATTCCTGAAGCAGAACTACTGGCCTAAGTTTCCAGAGAGACTCCGAGCCTGCCAACCAATTCAGACCCTGTCCCCAGGGTTCGCTGTCTCCCAGGAAGTCCCAGCTGACTGAAGGGCAATGCCAGCCCTGTGGGTGGTGTCTGGTCCACCCGGGTGGTGCTCACATGGAGAGAGTCCTATCCACCTGGACACCTGTCTCCATGTCTTTTTTAAATGATGAATGGAGGGGCCCTGCAGAGCCCAGAGGATTGGATGGAGTGAAGAAAGATTCCTTAGGCCTTGGAACTCCTGGGGAAGGGAAGAGAATGAGCTGTGAGGGGGATCTGGAGCCCTGCTCCCTCTGGCTTCTGTCCCCTCATGGACGTCTCCTGTCCTGGATGAGACAGATGCTTAGGGAACCGGGGAGGGCACAGCTGGACCCTGATGAAGAACACTCCCAGGGAAGAGGATTTTAGCTCAACCCAAGGAAGTGGCCCACGAAGAAGTGAGCTCCCCACCACTGGAACTAGGAGTCAGGTCAGCGAGGCCCTGGCAGGAGGGGCCTAAGGATTGTGCAAAGGCTCAGACCACAAACTTCAATCCTGAGAGCTGAGAAAAGAGAAGTAGCAGTTCCCATGACTCCAGACAGGGGCTCCCAGGGCCTCCCACATCTTACCTTGGCCACCTGGATCCAGAGCTCCACCACCCTGGCCCTGTCCTGGGCCGTCATGCTTGGCTCCCCAAGACAGGTGCTGATGACATGTTTGACCACTCTGCTAAAGTGGGTGATGGTGGCACGGATGGTGGTTGCCACGTACTCATTGGCCCTGTTGTCCCACTGGGACTAGATAGAGTCTAGGTAGTGGCGGGGTATCACTTTCTTGAACAGCTCCTGGGGAGGACAGGGAGTGTCACCCAGTCCTGCCACAGCCCAGCTCAGCGTCCACAGCCCCAAGTCCCAGGCTGGGTCAGTGGTGAGAGCTGGAGCTCAGGAAGCTGAGAATGTGGCCTGAGACTTGTGGGAGTCCCTGGGTGTTGCCTGTGTCCCCTGAGGGCACCCAGCACAGGATGACCCAGGACCCCATGCTGTGGCACAGGGAAGTGGCATTTGCTCCCCGCCCAGTCTCACTTCCTCCAAGCACCAGAAATCGGCTCCTGCTTGACCATCTCTAGGGGCATCTTCCACCCATTCTGACCATCCTGGGGTCTGACTCCTCTTTCACATGCACATTCCCCCAAGGCAACAACCACCAGGGGCTTTGTTTGTCTGCCATGTAGTTGTGGGAGATCAAAATTGGCCACCCTGAAATATGTCTCTTTACCTTGGTTATTTTCTCTGAGGGACATTTGACCTCCCCCAGTGACTGCCTAAAGGAATGTAACTCTGGGTATGGACAGACTGGCAGGGTCCTCGCTAAGCCTATTCTTATCAAAGTTCTGTTTACCAAACATTTACGTTTGGAAAGGTATCTCCCTCCATGTACTGGGAAGAGGGGGGGAAGACCTTGTCTCTGGAAACTCTTATCAGGATGGAAGGAGAGGACTTAAATCTACACACCCTTGATTGCTGTGCTTTCTGGTAATCCTCCATAGCTGTCTCCTCTCCCACCCCAACATCCTCCTTCGTCTATCTGAATATGCTATTTAAGGTAAAAACCTTCACGATTTGTCGAGAAACTCAGTTTCCTTGGTTTCTCCCGTGTATACATATTATTAAACTTGGTACTATTTTCTCCTGCTAACCTGTCTTTTAATTATTTGGCCAGCCATAAGAACCTTAAGGGAAGGGGTGGAGGGGGATTCTCCCTCTTCCCCAACATAGTCATGTACATGTGAGGTGCCTAATAAGTGCTGAGGATGTTGAGGCCTCCTGGGCATATGAGTGATCTACTGGAGGACCTGATAGCACTTCAGTGAGTTCCCCTCGCCCACCAAAGGGCAGACTCTGCCCAATGTCCTCTCTGCTCCACCTCATCCATATGCACAGCCACTCTTCATGGCAGCTGCTCTCAGTGTCCATCTCTACTGTCCACATGAGGACAGCAAAGGCTTGGGAGTTAAGAGGGCTGCTCAGGTCACATGAGGGTAAGTGGGGAGGCTGGAACCTGGACCAAGATCATGGGATTCTGGATCAGGGCAGACGGCAGGTCTGGGGCAGCTGATGGCACGGGGAAGGCTGGCCCCATCTGCCCTGAGAGCCCCGCTGCTCACCACATCCATCAGTGTCAACTGCTCTGCCACCAGCCGGGGAGGGAACTCCAAGATGTCAGGCTTTTCCTCCCTCAGCAGTTTCTTGGTGGTCACATCCCAGTGGCAGGTGGGCTCCAGGGCTGGATCTGGCTCTGCTGTTCTCTCTCCAGGTGGAGGGAGGATTCTCCCTGGAGCCAATGGTCCAGCTGGCTCCAGCTCAGGGGCTGGCACTGGGGCTGGAGCTGATGTTGGTGGTGGCTCTGGCCCTGGAGGGACTGATGGAGGTGACACTGGCTCCAGCTCTAGCACACGTGGTGGAACTAGAGCTGGAGCTGGATCTAGCCATGGAGCTGGCCCTTGCTCTGGCTCTGGAGTTGGAGGGAGCTCTGGAGATGGTACTGCAGCAGGAGAAAGAAACAGTGTCACTCAAGTAGCTGACTTCCCCTGTGCCTTTCAAAAACAAGCAAGACCCCACTGCCTTTAGGGGAACCCAGCCTATGAAGCCCTTGCAAATCATCTTCCCAGACTGCAGTTGCCTCACCTTCCAGCTCTGCCTCAATGGGCTGTGGATGCTCCAGCTGGACCTGGAGGAGGTAGGCGTGGCCCCCCAAGTCTGAGCCAGGCAAGCTGACCTGCAGAGAGGCCAGCTTCATCCTGAAGGAGGGAAAGTGCAGGGGCTCCCAGAAATCCTGCCCATCGCCCAGGTAGGTTCCCACCAGAGAAGAGATGGCACTGGGGGAAGCAGTTGGGCAACAGAGTCAGAGCCTGGCCTTTCCCTCCACACTTCTCACCCAAGGCCCCCTGGCTTGGGACTGGGCCCCTATGCCTGCCCCTTCCCAACCAGGGGAGAGCCCCATGGCAGCCCTGACCACTGTGAGGCTGTCCTGACAGTGGCAGGCCTGCTCATCCAGCAGGGTGGACACAGACTCTGTTGTGACTCTTCCCACTGACACTGTTCTCCTGAAGAGCTGGGACACAGCCCACCCCAGCCCTCCATGCACTTGTGCATCTGGACTGAGTACTAAGGCCCATGTGTGAGCAAGTTGCTCACATTCCTCCTGTTCTGGGCCTGGAGGTGGTGGTCAGAAGAGGTGGATGTGGATAAGGGGAGGCAGATAAAGATGGGACTGTCTTGGGAATGGGTCTCGAGGGGACAACTCAGCCCAGCCACCCCTCTGGTTCCCAGGGGTCCTGGAACCCATCCATAGCTCTTTGACTCTTGTCCTCCTGAAGTGGAAGCCACCAGACCCCAGCCTTCCCTTGGGAATCAAAAGATTTGTGAGACACAGGGTTCTGACAGGCCCACCCCAGCCACAGCCCCCATCTCTCCCCCAACACCTTCTTCTGTAGAGACAGGAGGCTGTCCTTCTAGACCCAAAGACCACTCACTTTTTTAGATGGTCCTGTGCTCTGCCCTCCTGGTTGAAATAAAGGAAGATGCCTCCAGATGTAAAGGAGGCTATGAGGGCATCCCTTGGGATGCACGATGGAGGACAGGACCTGTGAATGATGTCTAATGTGACTGACTGACTCTCAGACGACAGTTGAGGCCCAGCAATTGTGTCTGCTTCATTCACTGAGTTTACTAAGTATCTCCAAAAGTCCTGCATGTAGTCCCTGCTTAATCTACATGGTCGTATGAATGAAGTCCAACCAGAACCATCCCAGACACCTGAGTGGGCCTGGGGCCCCTCTGCTGCCCCAGAGATCCTTAATTGGCTACCCCAAGGAAAAGGACCAGGACCAGCTGGATGGAATCTCAAACTCCCTGACAGGGTGGTTTCCATGTGCTTTTCCAAACTCAGAAAGGCCACATCCCAGAGATGGGTGAAGCAGACTACTTTTCACGGGAAAGAGAGAAATAATAACCATGAACAACCACAGCACATCCACAGCCCTCTTTGCAGAGCGAGGCACCAGGTAAGCACCTGCCATGGCTGACCCCATGAGTCCCTACAAGATCCCCATGAAATTTATCTTCTCCCACTCCACTTTTCAGAGGAGCAAACTGAGGCTCAGAGAGATGCGGTGACATTCCCAAGACACACAACTGGCAGTGGGCAGAGTCACCACTGTGCTGAGAAGGCGGTGGCCGCTCTCCTAGTAAACAGCTGGTCCAGGACCTGGTGGGATGTGTCTGAGACTGAGTAGTTGAAATCAAAGGTGGTGAAGCTGGAAATGTTCCTACACAGGAAAGCTGGTGCCATGGACTCTGTCAGCTTCTCCATCATGCCTGCCTGGAGGGCACGCATCCTGCAGGCCTCATTTAAATTCACAGTGGGCTCATCCTCACACTGGGGAAGAGGAGGAGGGACATACAGTCAGTGACATCACAGTGAACCCCCAGGAGGACAAGGGTGACTTTCTACCCTCCTGTGTAGCTTGTGGGTTGGAGTGGAGGGCCAGATTCCTTTGGGAGTGGGACTGTGGGGCACTCTAGTGAGAAAACCCTGGTAGAGGAGTCCCAGGGGAGTCTCCAATTTGAGTCTGCATTCTAGTAGTGTTTTGGTCATCTCAGAGTCCTGGGTGTGAAGACCCCTCTGCACCCACACTCACCTCAGACCAGCCCTGGTCATTGATGGACTGGTACACCTGTGTCCTCTCCAGGGAGATGGCGAACTGGAAACCATCCACCAGCTCCTCGACCATCTCCTGGGTGCAGCTCTGCAGTGACAGTGCCCAGCAGTCAGGCCAGGAGGTATCAGGGGCCTGCCTGGACTTCGCCATAGGGGAAAACCCCACCACAGATCAGGCACAGAGGGGCATCTGCATAGACTCCACCAGGGAAGGAATGCGAGGACATCTCAAGGACCTGGGATTCACATGTGGGTAGAGGAGCTAGGTCCCCAGCATTCAGCTTCCTCTCCTGCAGCCAAGATCCTGAGTATGAATGTGACACACTGCCAGACTTCCACCATCTAGCTACTTGCTCCTGCCCAGGCTGGGTCTGTCTCATCTCCACCTTCCCTAACTCCACCTCATACATACAAACACAATGAGGGTCAAGGGGTGTGGTGCTGTCCGTTTGGGATCACAGTTGTGGCCTGACCTAGAGTGGCCTGCCCTGGGCTATGCTATTACCTGATGGTTCCTCCTGCCAAACGGCCACAGGCGTTGTAAGTGAGGGCTGAGCCAATGACGAAAGTGACTTAAGATGCTCCCATTCTCAGCTTTCCAGGGGCCAGAGCCTTGGAAAGTTGGGGTACAACATGAGAACATCCTGCTGTGTTGAGCATCTCCACTCAAATGAACTGGATAGGAGGCTGTGTCTAAAATGTGGGTGCCTGGTAACCAGAGTTCTAAGTTCTGTTGGGGTTTGTCACTAAGGAAGTGAGGTCATTTCTTCAAGGTTCTGTAACCCGGCCCCTTCCTTTAATCAGACCCACTCAAAGACCCCTCTAGGTTGTTGGCGGCTCTCCCTCCTTGCCCATGTCATCTCCATCACTATATAGAAATATCCATCACCACCCGCTCCACAGCCACTTGGGAGTGGAACCAGGGGCCCAGCTTTGAGGAGACAGAGCTGAAGTCAGACCTCTTTTTTCCTACCAGTTCTGTGTCCTGGAAAAGCCGCTGTGCCTCTCAAGATCTCCCCAGTCTCCCAACCTGCACAATGAGGATGGGATGGTGCTAGAAACAGCTTCCTAGGGACATCATCAGGTGTATATGTGATACCACCTACAACACCTGCGGGCTGGTGTCACATGTGTCTGATGCACAAACTTTGAGATAGAAGAATTACAAGATGGAGTAGGACATCACATGGAATACCACTCAGAACTTCTCTGGGTTCCAGATGTGTGATCTTGGGAAAGTCACTGACCCTCTGGGCCTCATTTTCAGATCTGCACGTTTAGGGGTTGAAATTAGAGGAAATTCAGATATTGTGATCCACTGGCATTAAACATTCCATGGTCTCCGGTTTTACTCAGAATCAGTCCCAAGTGCCTCATGTTGGCCTATGTGGTGTGCAGCCTCCATAATGGCTCCCAATGCTCCCTGCCTCCTGGAGTGCACATCCTTGTGTCACCACTAAGCGGTCAGTACCTAGCTTCTGAAAAACAGAATACAGCCAAGGTGATGGGATGTCACTTCCAAGTTTTAATTACACAACGTCTGTCACTTCCCGCTTACTAGCTTTCCTGGGTTCCCTCCTTCTCTCTCTCCTTCCGTTTCCATCTCTCTCTCTCTCTCTCTCTCTCTGTCATATCTCTGGAACTGGGAGAGCAAGTGCTGATGTTTTCAGTTGCCCTATGTAGAGGTTCTGTAGGAGAGAACTGAGGGAGTGTCCAGCCAACAGACAGATAGGAACACAGACTCGCAGTCCAAATGGATCCTGACAAAACCCATGTGAGTGAACTTGGGTGGGAATCCTCCCCCAGTTGAGCCCTGTTGAGACCACAGCCCCTGCTTCATAGAGACCTTGAGGCAGAGGCACCCAGCTAAGCCATGCCTGATGCTTGGCTCACAGAAATTCTGAGATGTTAATTATTTGTACTTTATTGGTGGAAGGTTTTGGAGCAATGTCATCAAAGAGGAACAGAAACTAACACAGTCTACCATGTCCCAGTATCCAGCACCATCACCCTCCTCTCTCCTCTCCTCTCTCTTCTCAGGCTCCCCCCAGCCTGACTGGCCACATTTCTGACCTCCTCTGGTCAAACTCACTTCTTCCCATGAGTCTCTGCACCACGGAGCCTTCTCCCTGACACACTAACTGTTCCCAGACATCGGCAGGGGTGCTTACACTTGTCATTCTGGTCACAGCAAGTGTTACCTCAGGGAGGCCCTTCAGAACCTCCTAGCACAGTCTCTACCATCACAGATCTCACATCCAGAAGAGCATCACATTATTTCCTCCTTCTTGATTCCATTGAGATAAAGTAAGTCTACAGGGAAAACCCATCTGCTTTGGCCGAAGCAGGTGCAACTCCTTCTGGTTACACCAGGCACACAATGGTCTCTTCCAGGCCAAATGTTTTCCACCACAAGTCCATTGTTTAAGGAAACCATCATTCTCTCTCTTTCATGGGTCTGGTTTCCCCAAGAACACAATGAGCCATCTCCTCTCCCTATGCTGCATCACTAGCACATAAAGCCACAGCCAGACAATGAGCACCAAGTTGAAACACCCCCAGATCCTGAGTTCAGTCACTTCTGAGCCCCTCCCATCAATGCTGTCATTCAATGGTGACTCCTGAGGATGCCTTTCCCCTGAGACCAACTCCCAGCCTGCCGTTGGCTTCTTAGAGTAACATTGAGATTTCCTCAAGGTCTTCCCAGCTTGGGCAAGAAATGTTCTGAAATCTTCTCTGTATTAATTTTCAGGGACTGCGGATATTGGTAGAAGTAATTTGGGTGTGTATGCGCAGTAGTTTCTATGCAGAGATTATATTTTTCAGACACAGATAGAATAGTGTGGCTATTGAATGTACCAAGAAAATGGATAATTGATCAAATTTTTTCATGATGTGAAGTCTTTAGAGAGCAAAGATCATGGTTAAGAGCATAGACTATGGAGCCAACATCTTATGTCCAAATTCCAGCTCAATCCCTTACTAGATATTTGTATTGGACAAGTTACTTCGTTTGTGTCTCAGTTTCTTCATCTGTCAGTTGGCAATAATAATAAGATACCTATTTTATAAGTTTATGGAGAGTATTAAAGGAGTCAATGTTTGAAAAATGCTTGGAACACCTAGTGCATTCCAGTGATGTATGTATACGTTGTAAATAAAATTTAGAAATTCTTGTGACACTGTCTGTAGTCCCCAGAGGGTGAGACTATTGCCTGGATGTATGTAGAAAGCACTCCATGGCATACGATGAATAAATGAAGGAACAACATTAGCGGATGCATTACCAATGTCACCTATGTCATCCTATAGGCATTCCCAAGCCGAACCACACCCAGACACTCCTCTGTCCTGCATTGTCTTTGGAGGAATCACTGGGGTTTCTTTGACCCTGGTAACCGTTCCCAGTGAATGTTCTCTTCTCTCTGTCAGCAAACCCCAGTCTTTGTCCTAATTGCTGCAGCTCACAGGGTCTGCGCTCTGATCCTTGTCTTCACTCGAGGGACAAGTGCCATCACCAGAGCTGGGCACACACAGAGCCTGAGCCTTGGAGAAAATGTTTCCCTGGCCTGGGGCAGGTTGAAGAGCACAGTGGCAGCATGGGATTTGGGGAAAATCCTCCAGGTGTTGTCAGAAGGGATGGAGGCAAGGGATTTGTCAGCAAGGACTGGTCTGGTTGGTGGGCCTTGGTGGTTGAATAGTAGGGGAGGCAAACACGTTTCACAGATCCTTGCATAACACAATCAATATGACAGTCGTGCAATCAGAATCAACCTAATTTGGTTGAAAATAATCCAAGGTCATCTTCTCCTTGACTGACTCTCTAATCCAGTAGTGATTTACAATAGGGGTATTCGTGTTCTATCATCTCCTTTTCATTGATTGGCTAGAGTAATTATTCTTTACAAATCCTGTGTATTTTTACATAGTAAAGAAAAAGTGAGTTTTAAAACAACCCTCCTTGGAAAAGTCTCCATAACATACTGAATGAATAACAGAAGCCACAATGGGAAATTCACAAAATATCTTGATCTTTAGTCTCTGGTATTAGATCTTCCTAACTGGTAAATTGTCTTGACTTCTGACTTCTTTCTTGAGATTAGTCCACTGAGGACTAAGGACGAGTGCAACCTCATGCCATTTGAGAAGCAGTGGTGGGACTCTAGGACAATGTTTGTTCCATTTTGTAAGTTTGTGTGTGTGTGTGTGTGTATGACAGTTTTTGCTGCATCTTTCAGTGTGGGCCAGTGTAGACTCCTTTTCTTGGGAAAAAATTTCCCTAACCACTTTCTCTGGGCTTTATTTTCACTGATGGCTTGACCAGCGCTGTCCAATAGTAACATTAAGCACTCTATATTATGGAATTTAAAATTATTTTACTAGCCACATTTTAAAAAGTGAAAACAAACAGGTGAAACTAATTTTAATAGTATATTATAACCCATTATAACCAAGATGTTATCATTTGCGCATGTAGTCTATATAAAACGTAATAATGAGACAGTTTACATTTTTTTCCTGGGTTTCATAAATCCAGTGTGTACTTCCCACTTACAGCACAATCTCCATTTGTAAGTTGAATCTTTTCAGATACACATTCTCTCTACTGAGATTTAATGTTCTCCGTTGTAAAATAAGAATCACATGTCCAAGTTGCTCCAAACATACTTAAAGAGTTTTATACTTGAAGATCATGTTGGATGAATAATGAAAACTTCCTATTGGGACTGGTAACAAAGGAGTCATTCTGACCTTATAAGGGAAATACCCATAGAATGGTGAGGGCAGATGGCGTATGGGGTGGTCTGAGGAGGGGGTTTGAGGTGAGGCCACAGAGACACATGATGTAAATGACCTTTGCTCAGTGTTCACAACTGAGGGGAAGGAGTAGAGAGAGCAACATTTCTGTGAAATATCAGGCAAGTTAAGGGACCTTGAATAAGTATGAAGGAAAAAGAACTGTGGGGAATATTTGAAACAAGCTTTGTGAAAAATCAAGGAAAAAATATGCCAGCCCACAGAAAGGAAGTAAAATTTCCAGGCATTATGGATGCTTCCCAGTTGATGCAGATGATTTTGGATTTACAGTGGTACCAACATAATCACGTTGTATGCTTTTCTTAGCAGTTATCAGAAGACAAGCAGTAGTTAGGGTATGGCAGATAATCGGATCTTCTGAGTTTTACAAGGCAGACATGATGAGTGGTCAGGAATTTTGGATCATTCCAAGGGAATTATTGACATCACAGACCATGGAATCCAGGAATGATAGAAAAGAGAAATTAAGGTAAGGATATGGAGATCTGGCATCACTTCGATCTTGAGGAACAGGTATCTATTTTATGAGTGTTTGAGTAAACACCAGAAATCAGGAGTTTGTGGTGGGTGAATATGTATTCTGAATTATTTATTTTTGAACATGACCATTTCGGTTGATGGAAACATCTGGGATATGAGAGTGAGTCACTACGAGTGGGGTGGATGATAACTTCACTACTGATTTAAGCTCTAATGGAGCTATGAACACCAAGTGGTCAATGGGTTAATCAAAGGAATAGTCATATAGTACAGAAGAATGGTGGGATTTGGGATTTAGAGAAAGACTGGGGACTGTGTGTCCTGAGAGGGATCACCAGGGCTTTTGTGGTTGAGAGTGACAAGGACAAAAAGAGAATAAAGTCATACTCATAAAGGAGAACATCTACAAGATGAGGGAGAAGAAATGACCTGCAGTAGTCCTGAATTTTGACCTCGAGCTTTCTATTCTTGACCCAAATCTCTTTGATGATGTGCTGGGACACAGGTCAGATTAATCCCCACAGGGAGAGGAGGAGGGTAGAAGTTAAAGACATCTGAAGAATTGTCCTGAGAAGGCAGGCTTCATTTGTCACTTTGATCCAATTCCATGATTTATTTTGATAGGGTAAGAGGAAAAGAAGTATGATGGTGAAGTCTTCACAGAGGAAGCAACATGGTTTTGGAAATCAGTTCAAACCAAAGTCTGGTTTGAGCATCTCCATCCCTTTGAGGATGTCCAGTTACATATTCAAGAGGCCAGTTACTAGAATCACATCCTATCCTGGCAATGAGGTCAGATGCTATCAATGGGAGGAAACCTTGGAGCAGCCCCAACAACTCTGCTGGCAGAAGAGACTGCAAGGTCTGCAGGCCTGCAGAGTGCAGGAGACCTGTTAAGTCCTTTGGACCTTGCCAAAGCCCTGCCTAATCTTGCACCCAGTTGCACAGGTGCATCCCTGCCAGCTGTGCCCACAGGTGGTCTGAACTCCAGTCCCATGCCCACCCCTGCCTGGTCTTCTGATTCAGCAGAGATGATCCCAGGAGCTGGTCTGTACATCCCACAGCTCCTTTGCAAACAACTTCTGGCGACTGAGGAGGATATCAGGAAACAGGAAGGGAAAGTGAAGACGGCAAGAGAGAGACTGGCGGTAGCACTGATGCAGACAGACTCGCTAGCGAGGCAGGGAGAGTGAGGGGCCAAGAAGGACGTCCCGACAAACACGATGAAGAAAAGACAAGACGGGACACATGACATGGAGCTCACACTACATGAATGCCTCTGCAGGGGCCCTGATGTCTTCCTGCTCTGAGCTCTTGAAACTTTAATATATACCAATACTTTTCTCTTCTTTGATTCCTGTGCATGACAGAGAAGATACAGACAGTGATCCTTCGGAGGTGAGAGACTGGGTTTCAGGTGAGGAGAGAAAGGAGATCTTTCCTTTTCGTGTTGTTCTCTCATTTTTCTTTCCTAGGTGTGTTATTTATCTGTATTTTAAGGTCAGCAGAGGGTTATGAAAGTCATGGGGTTCTTTAGAGTTTTGCCCTCACAGTCACAGAGAAAACCTACCTAGTCTGCATGGACTGTGCTTTCTGTGTAATATTCCAACAGATCCTGACATAACACTTCACTAAAGAGCTGTTATATCTGTGTTCTCAAATAATATATCCACTTCTAGATCTCTATTTTTCTGTTTTCTGTTGCATGTTAATTCGCAATTGCATATAATCAAATACCAGACTTTCCCTCGTATTTTAGATCTGTATGTGTTGGAAATCTGACATGCCATTTGGGCATCTTGCTATCAAGAGAAAGACTGTGTTCAGCATCATGAATCTAACAATAAGCCACTATGTGTTGGGATTTGTCCATTTGCCTGATCAAGCCTGTTGTATTATTCAAATCCCCTTTATCATTACTTTCTCATGGCTGACAAATTTATCAGCTTCTGAGAGCGATGTGTTAAACAATAATGGAGTATGTTATTATTTATATCTTCCCTATTTTTTAATTGAATCTTCTCTCCTCTAGTCTCCCATGTGGTAATCATCTGTGATTTTAGTTAAAATGTGTTCTTAATGTCTTGTTTTAAAACTAATACCAAATTAGATACCTTAGGATTTTCCTTTCCTCATGACTTCTGTTATGTTTTTCTGGGTTCGCATTTCTTCCTCCTGATGTACATTCTTTACAGGTTCTTTCACTGAAGGCCTGTGGGAGGTCAACTCTAAGTCTGTCTGTCTGTTAGAAACTGTCTTTATCTCTTTATTTGAGAAATAGTTTGGCTAGGTGTTTTAGTTTTAGTAATTTTTTTCCTTCCTTGTTATTTAATATTTCTTAGTCTCCGTATCTTTAGCTATAAAATGGGAATAAAATCCTAAAATGGTGAGTGTAACTGAGGTAATGCATGCAGAGCCTGCCAGTCATGTTCCTTAGCAGATATTAAGTAGTCAATAACGATAGCTATTATTATCATTATTATAATCTTGAGAGAGTGCATTCTATGAGAATGACTACTTAAGACAAAGAATGTGAAGCTCACACGCAAAAAGACTGAATGGTTGACATGACTGTGATTTTAATTCTCAGCCCTTGGGTGTCTTCAGCTGTGGTCGTCTGCACAGTGTGCACAGATAATGTAATCTGTTCCCACAGACCCACTGCAGGACAGCGCAGCCTGCCTCATGCCTGGGCTGCTCTGGGCTGCTTGCTGGGGAGCCTCTGCTGTGAGGCTAGTTGGAGTCTGTGCAGAGAAAGATGAAAAAAGACTCTTTCTTTTCCCTCAGATTTCTCCCCCTGAGTTTTATTCACTTTCACATCCAAAGCAGACACTCTCTTTCTAGAGCTTTGGTGTTACTCTGGGATTCAGACTTCCCAGGCAGCTAGTCATTTCAGCTCCCAAGTCCCAAGGTGACTGCAGAGTCATGTCTGACCCACTCCTCCCATCTTGGCCTGTTTCCCGTCATGGAGGACCCATGAGTGGAGAGAGGAGCCATCGAGGGAGATTGATCTGGAAGTCCTGGTGAACCTCAGCTTCAGAGAATGAAGCAGAAAAGGGGAACCTGAGACTTCCAGGGCTTCAGGGGATGGGGAACATGGAGAAACCAAGAGGGGTGTGATGGCTGGCACATAGTTAAGGGGAGGGATGTTCCAAAGTTTCCTAAAAAGGGAAATCTTGCACTGAAGTTCGGGGATTTGATTTTACATGATGGCAATGTCTGTGCTGGTTTCACCAATTCTGGTGTCCCTGAGGGATGAAATGGTGTGACACCACAGGAGAGAAGTTGCAGTCGCCATCAGGACTTAAGGAAGGTGAAACCTTTTATCTTAGTCCCCTGTGAGCCAGTCAGGGGCCAAGTCTAGAAAAGCCTGGAGGCTGTGTCCAACCAATGTGGTTTCGTTCTGTTCCAGCCAAGCTCCTCTGGACCCCAGCTGGGAAAAGGGGGCTCAGGCAGATCTAGTCATCGCTGCTCCCGCAGGTCGAGGTGGGGCAGGTAATAGCCCAGGCGTTGTTGCTGGACCTTGTAGCTGCCCTCCTTCTTCCGCCGGCAGGTGGTGACCTGTGAGGTGAGGAAAAGGCATCAGAATAGACTGGTCAGCTGCCCAGTATGGGAGACTCCAGGGGAAGGGGATGCCAAAGCCACAGAGACCTGATGCTTCCTGCATCTCTAGCTTAATTGGGGTATTAATGACATACAGTAAACTGCACATATTTAAAGTGAATGATTTGGGCCAGCCCCGTGGCTTAGCAGTTAAGTGTGCGCACTCCGCTACTGGCAGCCCAGGTTCACATCCCAGGCGCGCACCGACGCACCACTTCTCCGGCCATGCTGAGGCCACATACACCAACTAGAAGGATGTGTAGCTATGACATACAACTATCTACTGGGGCTTTGGGGGGGGAAATAAATAAATAAATAAATAAATAAATTTAAAGTGAATGATTTGATAAGCTTTGATTATAACTTATTGAATCATCATCACAATGAAGACAAGGAGCGCCCATCCTCCCCAAATCTCCTCATGCTCCTTTGTAATTCCTCCTTCTCTGCCCTTTGCAAACACATTCTCATTCCCAGGCAACCACTGATCTGATATCTGTCCCTATAGATTTGCTTTCATTTTCTAGGATGTGTTTATAAATGGGATCACACACTATGTACTCATTTTTATCTGGCTTCTTTCAGTCAGCATAATTATTTTGAGATTTATGCATGTTGTTGCATGTATTAAGAATTCATTCTTTTTTATGGCTGAATAGTATTCCATTGTGGAGATATGCCACAGTTTGTTTATCCATTTCTCTGCTGATGGCATTTGGGTTGTTTTCCATTTTTTGTTAGTATAAATAAGTTATTATGAACATTTGTGTACAAGTCTGTGTATAGACATATGTGTTTATTTTCCTTGGATGGATTCATAGGGCTGGAATGACTGGGTAGGTGTATGCAACTTTTAAAGATGCATCCAAGCTCTTTTTCACCAGCACTCCATGAGATTTCCAGTTCCTTGACATCTTCACCAACACTGGTTATAGTCAGTCTTTTTAATTTTAGGCATTCTCAGGTGTGGTGGTATCTCATGATGACTGTCACTTACATTTCCCAAATGACTGATGTTGTTAAGAAAAGGAAAAGGCAAGCCACACAAAAACTGGGATAAAATGTTTGCCAAACATATCCCTAGCAAAGCACATGTATTTATAATATATAAAGAGCTCTTACAACCCAACAGTAAGAAGACAAGCAACATGTCCTGGCTTACCAGGAGACAGCAGATCAGGCATGTGATGAGCACCAGGAGTCCCGCCAAGCAGATGAGGATGAGGGCCCAGAAGGGGATGTCTGGGGAGACAAGTGCTGGATTGAGTCACCTCCTGTCATTCCCCCAGGTCTCCTTCTGTCCCCCCACTGTGCCTCAACCATCCTTGAGAAGGGTTGGCCAACTCGCATCATCATCCAAGACCCTGTGTGTGTGGTTCTTTTTGATGAGGCACAGCATCAAGATACTCCCTCCCCACCCTGGGCTGGGGCTCCCTGGAGGCTTACCAGGCTTCTCAGTCAAGGCATCATCTCTGTTGGGAGAATATCCTGGAAGTGAATGAAATGGAGAATGCACGTGAGTGTGTTTTACTCTTTTCAATAAATCTTTTAAGACACACAGAAAAATAGAACAATCTCATAAACATCCATCACCTAGATTTAACAATGTATATTTCATCCAACTAAAACAATATTTCATTTAATGTGTAAATTATTAACAGTTGCCACCCTTGGTTCATCCCATATTTTCACTGAAATATTAAAGTCAAGTAGACATCATGATGTTTCACCCCATTTCAGTTTGCATCTATAAAAATTAGGATACTTCGTTACATAATCCAAGGCCATTATCACACTACAAGAGTGTAACAAATAAATCAAATGCATACCTCTGGGCATGGAGGACTGAAACTGGGCTGGGCCATCTTATGACGGTTGGAGGGAGAATGGGTCATTACAGTTCACAAGCCCATGGAATCTCTCTAAATTTGTAAATTCCCACTCAAACCCTTTCTTCTCTGCCTAGAAACACATTTATCCCCTACTCCTTTACTGAGTTGTTTTATACTCATTTTCCCGTATGTACCTACAGTGTAATTAACTCCAGGAAGCCTATTCTGATTACCACTCCCAAGTGTGGATTGGTTCATATCAAATAATTTATAATTTTCAATTGCTTATTCTTGTTATTGCCAACTACAACCTAAACTCCAGGAGGGTAGGACACACAGCACTCAGTGGGCATGCGGGGAGGGTTGCTGGTCCCCCTACTTGTACAACCCCTCCCCAGACAACCTCATAGAGAAGTGTTGTCTGATCCGGAGCAGCAACAAGTGCCTTTTTAAATTAAAATTAATTTTAGTTAAATAAAATATATGTGGTAGCTGAGTAACATTAAAAATCAGTAACCACAAAAACCAGTCACAACACCATCCTTCAAGTACTCAACAGCCACATGTGGCTATGCACTGGACAGCACAGATCTAGAATATTCCACCAGTATAGGAAGTTCTAATGCATGGTGCTGACCCAGAGCAGGACTTGTGGGCCAAGTCAGGCCCATTGCCTATTTTTATACAATCTATGGATCAGAAAACCGGACCATCCCCCAACCTGTGAGGCTGGTTCACACATAGCTCACAACCTGTGAGGAGGCCCTCACTGACCATCTGGCCAAGTGGCTTTCAGTGCAGAGATAAGGAAACAAAAGTCCAGAGAGGGGAGGTGACTAGCCTAAGGTCACAGAGCTGTCTAGGAGAGGTGAGTGCCTCCTATATCCCACTGGGTGTTCTTTTCTCCCCTCAATGGTGGGTAAAGCCTGGGGCACTATGCCACCTCCTGTCAGCCTGAGAAAGTTCAATGTTCTCTCAGCCCCAGGCCTCCAGATGTCCAGGAAAGGCCTCACTTTCTGCCCCAAACACCAGGGAGCCTTACCATCCACAAAGACACTCTTCCTGTCCAGGGTAAAGTTCTGCAGCTGGGTACCATTCTGGGTCAGCCGCAGGAATTCCTTGTAGATGGCAACTCTGTCCAGTCTCCGTGCCAATGGCGAGAAGGCACACAGGGAGTCCACCCCAGTGTGGTTACTGTCGGGGACAGACCTAGAAGGGCACAGGGTGTGAACAAGGGTGTCTGGAATTCTACCCTGAGTCTAGATTCCCTGCTTCTAGGTCTTGTTCAAGAGAACTTTCTGCAAGGATGTAAACATTTGTGTCTGCACTATCCAATATAGTCATTATTAGCCCCATTATGTAATTTAATTTAATGTAATTAGTTTATAAAAAGTCACAGGACAACATTTTAGAAATGTTGGAGCAAGGACTTCTGCAAATGTGTAAAAACAATGAGAAAACTGGCAAAAATGGTCAAAACCAACTTTTTCAGAAGTTTAGAAATTAATCAAAGGTTTGCAACAGAGTTAAGAAAAATGGTGGAATCTTGGTAAAGGGAGCAAACTTCATGGCACTATAACTTGCACTATTCCCATCCTGCTCTCACAATATCCCCCATAACTTTGAAAACCATCAGTCTCAGAACCATGGTAGCTGTGAAAACCAGCAGCCTAGCAGCCATAATGGGTTTGGAGTTCCCAAAAGACCCAGCCCCACTGAACTGTCACTATCTGACCTGCCTGTCAGGTCTTTGAAAAAGCCCGATGTTCAGGGCTTGTTTTTATTTGATTCAGAGCTTGCTCAGTGAGGAAAGTCTATCCCCAGGTCACTTGCTAAAAACAATCAGTGGTAATTGTTTTACACTCTAGCTACCTGAATGAGCGATACCAGTTGAGGGAGGCAAGAGGTGAGCTGAAAAGCTGGGGGAACAAGATATCCATGGGTAACTCTGAAAATATCCAACACATTTGTGGGCGTCTAGAAGGCAACAAGTGTTCAGGGCTGTGTGCATGCCCAGGAAAGACTTGAGAAGGTCTTAATCTCTCACCTCTAGCTGAAAGCTTGCCTTAATATCTGGAAAATTGATTAAGGTAATACACCATATTAATAGAATAAAGGACAAATACGACCCAATCTCGATCCAGACAGACAAACAAGAATTGCACAAAATACAACATCTTTCATGACTAAAAAAGAAAACACTCAACAAATTAGGAATAGAAGGAAACCTTTTCAACCTGAGAAATAGCATCTGTGAAAAACCCACAGCTAACATTATACTCTATTGTGAAAGACCGAATATTTCCCTCTAAGACCAGGGACAAGACAGTGATGTCCGCCCTCATCTCATATGTAATCATAGATACTAGAGGTTCTAATGAGGGCAATTAGGCAAGAAAAAGAAATAAAACAGATCCAGATTGGAAAGGAAGATGTCAAACTATTTCTTTTTGCAGATGACACAATATTGTATATAGAAAAATCCTAAGAAATACACACACATACACACATACACACACACACGATATGTATATCCCAATAAGTGTATAAAAAATTTCAACTGCCTCATGTGGTAGTGGCTCCACTACTGGACAGCATGGTTAGACTGCTTCATTCTATGGCAACCAGTTCTAACCCCCATCTTCCATGGATCCTGACTCAGTAGCTGATGTCTTAAGGCCTGGTCTCTACACTCCATTTCCATGGCCTCCAGCACCTCCATGTTTGCTGAGGTTGACACAAGCTCTTTTGAGTTTCTAAGCCAGGTACTCACTGGCTTAGGAAGAAGCTGTTTTTTAGGTGACAACTCTATATTCCTAGGGCTCTCTGCCATAACAGCTAGGAACTAAGAGATTATGGCATGGAGACACTTTTACTTAAAGGACAGCAGAAGTCTGCAAAGTGATTAGGTCCTGAGTTGGAACTCACCTGAATGCTAAAACTTGACAGTCAGAAAAAGAACTCTTGATGCTGCTGTTTCGGAAGAGCCGGTTGAGCTGAAAGACAGGGCAACATTTCCTTGGTCAGAATCCCAGGTCCAGTGGCATCAGAGAGTTTTTAGCCACTGAGTGCACTTCCCCAGCTATTTATTCTTGTCTCGAAAACACTAGCCCAGGCATGTGTAGCAACGGACGTCTTGTTCCAGAGTTTGATTTGGCTGTGTGACCCTGGGCAGCTACTGAACATTTCTGTGCCTGTTTCTTAATTTCTAAAATGGGAATAAGAACCTGTCTTTATGAATTGTTATGAAAAGTCATCCTCTGACTCCCAAGTGTCCAGAAGTCTGTCTCTACATGGGAACACAGTGGACACACAACCCCAGGCTCACCGCATCCTCAATACTTCTCTTGTTCCACTGGTGTTTGGTGGTGCCTGGCTGGGCTATGTCCTGGGAATAGAGGAGGTTGGTGACAGTGAAATTCAGCTGGAAGTGCTGGGGGCTGGTACTGCTTGTTGGCTTGTCTGTTGGTAGATGCACCGATGGCTCCACTTCTAGAATAAAAGAAAGTATAAAAGTTCCCTATCTGGGGAAGGTTTTAACAAATGGGTCATTCCAGCCAGTCTACTTCTTCCTGGCAATGTGACCTGAGCTGGGGTTTTAAAGGTGGGCTACAGAAGACCCTCCAACCACCTGTCCGCCTTGAATCCATTCATGGATCTGTCCAACTCTCCACCAAGCACTATGAGAGTTCACCAGGATGGGGGAAGAGGAAACCGGGCCTCTCGGGGGCATCATTGGCAAGTGTAGTGCTGACCCCCCACTGGGCATCTGTCACACACCTTTGCTGACCTAAGTTCCTAATGGGTCTTCCTGCCTCTGATCTTCTTCCCCCTCCCAATTCATTCTCCACATAGCACCAGAGGATGAGCATTCTAAAGCAGAACTCTGAGTGTGTCATATTCCTCCACAAACCATACCAGTGCCCTAGAAAGTCCCTGCCCACATCTTTAGCTCCACCTCTCCCATGTCAAAGTGTATGCTCCAGCCACACCAAACTTCTTACAGCTTCCTCAAATACGCCATGATCCTTCTATCTGCTAGGTCATAGGCACATGTAGCGTGATTCCTCATCTCTTCCCCCTGGCTAGGTCCTGTTCTTCATCACTTCCTCCAGAAAACTTTCCAAGACAGGGCTGTGTGTCCCTCCTTGGGGTTCCCACAGGCTCTTGAATTTCCATTATAGCAATTATCACAATGTATCATCAGTGCCTATTTACTTTCATCAAGTAGTCGTTAAATGAATGAATGAATGAATCAATCAATCAATCAATCGATGCATGAATCATGACTGGGGGCCTAAGAAGGAAACCCAGGATCCTTCACATTTTGAGTTGGAAAAATTGGCATGTAAAAAATAACCAGTTCCTTGGTTGCAATTGCTACATTTTCTCTTCCTGCCTCCTTTTGGATGACACACTGCCATCGGTCAAGATGAGCTTCCAGAAAGCCCCCTTTTCACTCTGGAGCCTCCATCCATTCCACTGCTACTCAGAAGCCTCATCCTTCTTCATACACCAATCTTTTCCAGCCATGAAGCTAGCCCCTTCATCTCACACCTGTCACATGTACGTCTGCCAGCTGGTAGGTGGCATCCAGCCAGTGGGATGAGGAGTTCAGGGTCTTGTCTAGAAAGACTTGCTCCACCATGCTAGGGTCCAGATTGGAGGAAAACTGTGCCTTGATGTTGACCAACATGGAATGCAACCTAGGGACAGAGACCATAGGAACTTAGCCAGCTCCCAACACCAGCAGTGTCTCCTGAAGTCCTCCTTTATACAGCCAGTGACCCAGGGGCAAGCAGGGGGGCGTTATCTGGCTGCCTCTTCCCCCAGGCTAGAGAAGAGACCCTGACCAAAAAGGGAAGGCTTCCAGGAGTTGAGAAAAGAAGCAGTAACAGTAACAATAATGAACATCTATTGAGCACCTCTAAGAAGTGACTTACACATTCCTTCACCATCACTCTGGTGGAAGGTATTGTTATCATCATCCCCAAGTTAAAGAGGAAGGAACTGAAGTTTGGAAATATTCAAAGTCAGCGCTGTGTCCTATGATCCTCCTCCTCCCCATTGTAGACGTCCTAGTCCTAGTTCCTACACTCGTCCCTCAGAGGGGATCAAACACAACTGTGAACAGTTCTTGGGCTGTTCACCTCACTTCTCTGAGTCTCAGTTTTCCCATCAGCGCAATAGGGATTATCACTGTATCCACCTCATGGGGGCAGTTGTGAGAACTGAATGAGATAATCATGCAAGAAAGTGCTCAGCAGGGAGCCTGGCCATTGTCAATGTCACTATTGCAGAGCCACCAGCTGCCAGCTCAGCCAATGCTTCTAATCTCCTCAACTTACGTCAAGTTGGTGACCAGGCAGGAGTGGAATATGTCTCGTAGCTGGCTGCCACTGTAGAGCTTGGTGACCTAGAGCGAAGGGTAGGGAGAAGGGGTGAGATGGAGGTCTCCTGGGGCTGCAGGGGCCACTGGAGCTAGTCAAGGAACACAGGCCTTGAAGCAAAGTTCAAATCTGGGCTCTGCCCATAACTCACTGTGTGCCCTTAGGCACACAGCACCCTTTTCTGAGCCTCAATTTCCCCATCTGAGAAATGGGGAAGTCAGCTATTGCACCACCTCTGGAAACTGAGAGAACCCAGAGCATGTAGGGAAAGTGAAGGGTTGAAACAAGCACTTAATAGATGTACGTCAGATGGAGGAATGAGAGGGGCCCCAGGGCAAGGAGGGATGGGTGAGGGGAGAGACCCCACCTTGTCCTGGATGTCCCTCAGCAGGGCGGTGTACTCCGAGAACGTGGGCTCCGGGTTGCTGAGGTTCCAGTTGATGATGTGGAAAGTTAGCTGGTACTCTCTCTGGAGAGATAAACTCTGGGGTGCATAGCCTGGAGCCACCGAGAGGAAGAACAGACAGGAGGAGACTCTAAGCTCTTAGCACAGAAGCATGGTGGCCAAGGGGGCCCTGCCTAGTGTCAGAATCAGCCAGAATCAAGCCCACATGCTGGGGGCTGCAGGGTCTCCAAATGGAAAATCACCCCAAAGAGGGGAGAACTGCAATTTTACAAGGATTCTCCTGAGTGAGCTTTTCTGCTTTTGCTGATGCAGTTTCAGCTTCCTGGAATGTTCTTCCACCCTCTTCTTTTCCTGGAAAACTCCTATTCATGCCTCAGGAGCCCAATGAGATGGAGCTCCAGGAGAGGAAGGACTCATCTATCTTGTTCTCGCCGTGTCCCAGCATGTAGCACAGTTTAGGGAACATAAAATCCTTTTCCAGGAAGCCCTCCTTGACTTGTCCCTTCTCTGAACTCCCATGGCACCCTGTTAACAACAGTGTCTCTGCCTTTTTTGTGTCCCTAAATAATCTTTAGTTCACTTGATTGTGAGTTTTTCACGGACAAAACCTATATCTTCTAACTCTATACACAGCACATAGCTTGGGACAGAATGGTCATATATATGTGTTTGTTGAATGAATGAATGTGAGCTGCAGTGGATTCCCAAATATGAGGGCCTAAGACACTCATCTGTCATTTGATCACTCATTTATTGGGTACCATGATGTACCGACATATTAAGAACAGAGGATACAGTGCCTCACTAGATAAACCCTAATGTCCCTAAAGTGGCAGAGCTCAGAGTGTGAGAGGGGAGTTGGATAATTAAACAGGTAATTGCAGTAAAGTGTGGTAAGGGTTGGTCTGGTGCCCGTCTAGGAACTGGGGGACCATGTACAGTGGGGTTTTTCACCCTCAGAACTACTGATATTTAGGGCTGTATAATTCTTGGTGGTGGGGTCTCCTGTGCATTGGAGGACATTAGCAATGTACTTGGCCTGTATCCATTAGATGCCAGGAGTTTCCTCTCCCAGTTGTGACAATGAAAAATGTCTCTAGACATTGCCAAGTGTCTCCTGGGGACGGAATTGCCCACAGGTGAGAAAATGCCCTAGAGGAACCTCACCTAGGAGAAACCTTGTCCCAAGAGATCCCATGGGTCAGATATTTTGGTTTTGAATTTAATTTCATTACATTCCTTGATCAAAGAATTTCATGCTATTTACCTGAAATAACAGGAGAGACCCTCCCAATGGAGGTTTAGGGAGGGTGTACCCTCACCAAAACTTGGGCTGACTTGTTAAAGAGGAAATAAAATAGAACAGCGACAAGAAATGATCACTGTAAATCCAAGTTCACATGAACACTCACCACTGACGCAGAGGCTGCCCCTGACCAGGGTGTAGAGGCCCATCTGGGTGACACCGTGGGTCAGCTGGTGCAGCTCCCAGTAAAGCTGCTCCCTGTCCAGCCCGTGGCCCACGGGGTCAGGGTGGTAGGTGCAGACAGCGTCCACGGTGGTGGCTGCCCCCTCCTTCTCAGGCCTGGGGAGAGAGGGATGTGGGGACTCTAGAGAGAGGTCCTGAAACCTCTGGGGGTGGGGGCCAGAAGGAGGGAGGAGCAAATGGGAGATCAGTGGGAAGACTGCAAAAGAGGTGGTGATCAAATGTTCAGGAAGGGTCTTACCTGAGGGAGACCAGCCTGCAACTCGAGTAGAAGGGGCCCAGGCTGCTCTTCTTCAACAAGGACCCAAGCTGAGGAGGAAGGGGGAGGAGGATGAGCAGGAGGGACAGGGGTGGGGGAGGGGCTGCGTGGGATTTATCCCATCAGGAGCTGTTGGGACCAGGGTCTCACCAGGCTCTGCAGAACCCTCTCGGTGGAGTTGAACACAGCTGAGCTGTTGCTCATGTCTGTTGAATACTGGAGGTTGGAGACGGTGAAGTTGACTGTGAGGGTCTTCAGGTTGTGCCCCAAAGCTGCAAGAAGAGAGGGAGAGCGATGGCCATCACTGAGAGCTGGCCTGAGACCACACCAGAATCCTGCACTCGTTATAATCTGTCGTCTTCTCTCCCAGTTGCACCACCACCCACCCGTGTGGTCACCCAAGTCAGAACCAGCACATCTGCTCAGCTCCTCCTCCCTCCCAGTAACACCAATTCCAGTTGCACACTGGTCCTCACACACACTCCATCCCTGTCCCAGCTCAGGTCTTAACTTCTTTCACCCGGACCAACACTCCAGCAGGCTCACTAGATACCTTGTTTAAAGGACGTGCTCTACATTGAACACTAGAAGAATTTTTACAAAGTGAAAATCTCACTAGGGCTACCACTGCTCTAGTACCACCTATGGCTCCCTATGGCCTTCAGCATTAAGTTCAAGCTTCTTGACGTGGCACTCAAGGCCTTTCCCAATTTGGCTGCTGTGGAACTTTCAGTCTTATTTTATCCATCTACTGCTAGTTAAGCTTTATGCTTCATGCAAACCACATTCCTCTCAATTGTCCCCACATACCATGTTGTTTCTGGCCACTGAGACTTTGCTCATGGAATCCCCTCTGCCAGGAAATCTCTTCATCCTCTATTTGCCTGGATCCCTCCTACTCATTCTTAAAGACTCCATTCTGGTGAAACTTTCTCTAGCAAGCTCTTCCCCTCCAAATTATGCCAGGTGCCTCTCCCCAAAACCTCCCACATTGTGTTATAATGGTATGTTAACTTCACAAGACTAGAGACTCTCTGAGAGCTGGCCTCAGACTAAATTTCTGGTATAATCTTTGTGATCAGCATGATTGCCCTAAAGCCAGAATTTCACACCCTGGCTTCCCAGCTCCTGGGTTACAACTGGCTGGTGGAAATGTGGGACTGGAGAGCTTTTTTTGGGAAGGAAAAGGGGCATCCCAGATACCTGTGGTGGCTTCTGGTTGCACAGGTGATGATGAAGTAGGCAGGGATGCGGTGGCTGGCTCAGGAGCTGTGGAAAGGGCTGTCATGAGGGAGGGACAGAGTGGGAGAAGCCCCCAGGCTCACCTGGGCTCCAGTAGTGACTGCCTCAGGACCACCACTCACAGGTGAACCATAAATGAAAGTGAGGGGAGGGGTGACTGTGTGAGTAGAGGGATGAGCAAGACTGTGGATGAGATGAACGCAAGAGAGAGAGATGGGTGAACAAGAGAGAGACTGAACACGGAAGAGAGATGGACGGGCAGAAAAATGGACAGAGAGATGGGATACCTGGATGGACAGAGGAAGAATGGACAAACGGAGGGTCAAAGAGAAAGGAAGAAAGAAGAGTAAAGACAGGAAGAGAAGTTGGAAAGATGAGAAGAAAGAGCATGGAAGGACAGAAGGAAGAAAGGACAAACAGGTGAACAGGCAGAAGGATGGTTGGATGGATGGGTGAATGGATGGATGGATGGATGGATGGATCAATGGATGGATAGAAGTATGAAAGGATGGATGGAATGAAGACATGAAGGAAGGAAGGAAGGAAGGAAGGAAGGAAGGAAGGAAGGAAGGAAGGGGGGAGTCTGAGAGAAGAGATAACTGGGAGGATGGAAGAACGCATGGGTTAAAAGATGATGAATGGACCACTAGAAGAGTGAATGGGCAAATTAGGCCAAACCACTGAGTGGCCAACAGAGTTTGCAGCTTGACACTGAGTTGCCTTCTGCAGCCCCTGTAGGGGATTTTGTTTTCAGGAGGCACAGACTGCAAGGTCATTATCTGATCTCAACCCTTATCCCTGTAGGAATGCTTGTTCAAATTTCTTCTTCCAACCCAGAGGGGTGTGGAAAATTCAGAAAACCAGTACCATGACTGAAGGTTCAAACAGAGGCCAAGGACTCAGCATTCTTTCTCCCACTGACACTCAGGAGACAGGTCTGAGTTTCTGCAAGACTGATGGAGGTTAAAATGGGCACTGGATCAAAGATACGTACTTGTAGGAGGTTCATCTGGACCACGTTCATTATAACCTGGAACCAAAAATTCACACATTAATGGGGGGGGGGTGGCAAACAATCTCAGATGTCCTATGCCTTTGTCCATGCGGGGCTCCTGCCCAGATGCCTTTCCCTCTGTACCAGGTGAGCATCTACCCATCTTCTAAGATCAGACTCAAATGTCATCCCCACTATAAAGACTTTCCTGATGTTCTGATTAGAAGTGATGCTTCCCTGCCCACCTCTCCAGCATGCCCCCAACAAGAGGCTCTCTTCACAGTTATGTTCACACATTCATCCCTCCACATATCCATGTACCCCACCATTTGCTCCTCCACCCTCCCTCCAATCTATCCCTCCAATGAGTATTTATCGAGAGTTTGCAATGTTCCAGATTCCATTGCATTTGGGGAATAGAGCACTGAACAAAACAGATCGGCTACATTAGGACTGTTGTCCATGTAGCCGATCTCTGTCCCTGTGCCCAGCACAATGCCTGGCTTATGGTAGCCATGCTTGGTCAATGCTGAATGGGTGAATAAAATGAAGCATGCATTTTGTGCAGTTTACAAGGGAAAATTCTAAACTGGCTTCTGCAATGGCCGATGAGAAGGGAACAGAGGTGAACTCAGAACTTCAAGATCCAGACTGTCCACACACCTCCTGTGGGTGTGGGTGGGTCCCTTCCCTTCTCTGTACCTCCGTCTCCCTCTTTGCTAAGATGGGTCATAAAGGACCAGGACGTCTCCCTCCCACCTGATGGGGCCATGGTGATGACAGTGTGAGTGGACAAACACCATTCCCAGGTTGGGGACAGAAAGGAAGGAAGCTGAGTTATTCCAATCAACCTCCCCATGGCCATGCTCTGCCTCTCAGAGCCCCAGATGAGATGTCCCTTCCCGGATTCTAGACTGATGCCCAGTGTGTCCGAAGCTTGGACCTCTTAGATGTTCAGAGAGCCTGCCTCCCTTCCTGGCCTAGGGGCCCCACCCAGGAGAGAAGCCCACCCCTGGTCAAGGGTGAGAAGAAAGCAATTGGGGGAGAGAGATGGGTTTTCAGTCCCTGGGTCCCCCCTAGTAAGACTCTTCTATGAATCAATGTGTCGAGTGGAGCACAGCATTGGATGCTGACAACTGGGACTCATGCCCTGGCTCCACCACTCTTCAGCTACACCCAACTGGGAAAATTACTTAACCTTCCGATCCTCAGTTTCCTCATTGTTAAAATGGGTTTAATCAAGGACTAGCCTTGCAGGGTGGCTGTGTGGGGTCAGTGTGGAGTCCAGATTCACACCTGAGTTTATCCCAAGTCTTCCCTTGGAGAACTGACTGGTAAATGGAGACCCTTCTGGGGTTAAGGGGTGGCCCCAGTGAGGTGGGCTGAGAATCACTCACCATTGAGGTAGAGGCTGTCCTTGTCCAGAGAATAGGGGCCCAGCCTGGTGATGCCACGGGTCTGCCGGCTCAGCTCATGGAACACCTGCTTGGCAGGCAGACCCAGGCCGCTGGGGGGCTGCCAGTAGGTGCAAAGGACGTCCACCCCTGTCTTAGCGCCATTCTTCACTGACCTGGGGAAGGAGAGGTTGACCTTTGGGGGAATGCAGCCCACTCGGCACCTCTCCACCTGTGGGCACTGCATACCTCATATCATCTGACCCATTCGCAGTTTCTCCACCTGGCCATACTCTCTGACCCCAGGATCTTTGAACATGCAGTGACTTCTGTCTGGAAGTCTCTCCCCTTTTCTCCTTACCTGGGTAATTTCCCACTCATCCCTCAGGTCTCAGCTTAGATACCTCCTCCTCTAAGAACCCTCCCGGGCTGGCTCAGGGACCTCTTCTGGTCCCCACAGTACCCTGTGCTTCCTCCATCACAGCCGTGGTCACCCTCTATGTGAGTATATATTATTTCTCCCTGTTCCCTCAAGATGCTGACCTCCGTGAGGTCAGGGAATGGGACAGTCTAGTTCACTGTTGTCTTGTTGAACCCTCAGCCCCCAGTACATTGCCTGCTCCATGGAAAAACCAAAGTCCTGAGGAATGGATAAACAAAATAGGATACATACACACATGGAATATTATTAAGCCATACAAAGGAAGGAACTTCTGACACATGATACAACATGAATGAATCTTGAGGATATTATGCTCAGTGAAACTAGCCAGTCTCAAAACGACAAGTACTGTATGATTTCACTTAGATGAAGTACCCAGAGTAGTCAAGTTCATAGAAACAGAAAGTAGAATGGTGGTTGCCAAGATCTGAGGGTAGAGGGAACCGGGGAGTTGTCGTTTAATGGGTATAGAGTTTTAGTTTTGCAAGTGCTAGAGATTGGTTGCACAACAATGTGAATATACATAACACTACTGGACTGTACACTTAAAAATGGTTCAGATGGTAAATTTTATGTTATGTGAATTTTTTTTGAGGAAGATTGGCCCTGAGCTAACATCTGTTGCCAATCTTCCTCTTTTTCTTTTTTCTCCCTAGAGCCCCAGTACATAGCTGTGTATCATAGTTGTAGAGCTGTAGCTCTTCTATGTGGGACACCGCCTCAGGATGGCCTGATGAGCGGTGAGTAGGTCCATGCCCAGGATCCAAACCTGTGAACCCCATGTCGGTGAAGCAGAATGCATGAACTTAACCGCTATGCCACCAGGCTGGCCCTTGTTATGTGTCTTTTACCACAAGTTGTAAAAAACCAATTTCCTTAGAACAAAGAATCCTAAAGTTTATATGGCACAACAAATGATTCCAATTAGTGAAAGCAATCCTGAGAAGAAAGAACAAAGCTGGAGGCATCACAATCCCAGACTTCAAAATATACTATAAAGCTATAGTAATCAAAACAGCATGGTACTGATACTAAAACAGACACACAGATCAAAGACAGAATTGAAAGCCCAGAAATAAAACCACACATCTATTGACAGCTAATCTTTGACACAGGAGCCAAGAACATACAATGGAGAAAGGAAAGTCTCTTCAATAAATGGTGTTGGGAAAACTGGACAGCCACATGCAAAGGAATGAAAGTAGACCCTTATCTTACACCATACACAAAAATTAACTCAAAATGGATTAAAGACTTGAAGGTAAGACCTGAAACTATAAAACTCCTAGAAGAAAATATAGGCAGTACACTTTTTGACATCGGTCTTAGCAGCATCTTTTCAAATACAATGTCTACTCAGGCATGGGAAACAAAAGAGAAACAAATGGGATTACATCAGACTAAAGAGCTTCTGCAAGGCAAAGGAAACCAGGAACAAAATGAAAAGACAGCCCAGCAACTGGGAGAAAATATTTGCAAATCATATATCCAACAAGGGGTTAATCTCCAAAATATATAAGGAACGCATACAACTCAACAACAAAATACAAAACAACCCAATCAAAAATGGGCAGAGGATATGAACAAACATTTTTCCAAAGAAGACATATAGATGGCCAACAGGCACATGAAAAGATCTTCAACATCATTAATCATTAGAGAAATGCAAATCAAAACTACAATGAGATATCACCTTCCACCTGTTGGAATGGCTATAGTTACCAAGAGAACAAATAACAAACGTTGGAGAGGATGTGGAGAAAGGGAACCCTCATGAACTGCTGGTGGGAATGCAAATTGGTGCAGCCACTATGGAAAACAGTATGGAGATTTATCAAGAAATTAAAAATAAAAATACCATTTGACCCAGTTATCCCACTACTGGGTATCTATCCAAGGAACTTGAAATCAACAACTGAAAGAGACTTATGCACCCCTATGTTCATTGCAGCACTATTCACAATAGCCAAGATGTGGAAGCAACCCAAGTGCCCATCAATGGATGAATGGATAAAGAAGATGTTGTATATATATACAATGGAATACTACTCAGCCATAAAAAAGACAAAATCATCCCATTTGCAAAACATGGATGGACTTTGAGAATATTATTAAGTGAAACAAGTCAGAGATAGACAAATACCACGTGATTTCATTTATATGTGGAAGATAAACAAACATATGGACAGAGAGAACAGATTAGTGGTTACAAGAGGGGAAGGGGCCTGGGGGTGGGCAAAAGTGGTAAAGGAGCACATATATATGGTGACAGATGAAAATTAGACTACTGGTGGTGACCACAGTGCAGTCTATACAGAAACCGATAAAAAATAATGTACACCTGAAATTTCATAATCTTATAAATCATTATGAACTCAATAAAATAAAAAAAAAAAAGAAAGGATAAAAAAATCAATTTTCTCCAAGACTCTACACGGTATAAACCTTGCTGATGTCTCAGATCTCCTCTCCTCCCTCTCTCCCTTGCTCTCTCTCTGCTCTAGTCACACTGGCCTCCTTGCTGTTCATTGAACATGCCAAGCTCATTCCCACCTCAGGACCTTTGCACATGCTCTTCCTCCTACCTGGAACAGTTTTCATGGCTGAATCCTTCTCTCCAATTGGGACACAGCTCAGAAGTCACCTCCAAAGAGAGGCTACCCTGTCCCCTGGGTAAAGCTGCTTTCTCATCATTCTCTATTTCTTTATGCGCCACATTATGTTACCCCATTTGAAATCACTTTACTTAGATATTTTTTCTCCTTAGTATCCGTTTTCTCCACTAGATAAGGGCAGGAGTGGTGCCTGTCTTGTCACTGTGGTGACACCACCTGCCTCAGAGGAGCTGTACCGTTGTCACCAGCTGAATGAGAATATGAATGGAGAAGTGCTTCATAAATACCAACAGAACACAACCTGACCCAGAGACTGGAGGGTAATTGCCAGTGGGTGCAGAGTTTCTGCTCGGGGTGATAAAGAGTTTTGGAACTAGATAGTGGTGGTGGGTGCATAACATTGTGCCTGTAATTGATGGCACTGAATTGTACACATATATATGGTTAAAATGGCTACTTTTATATCTATATGTATTTTATCACAATTTCAAAAATTAATAATGTAATATAAAAAAAGAGATGCAGAAAAGGACCCTCCAAGAATAGCCTGCTGTAACCGGGGGTGGCCTGCACAGTTCGGAGTCTGTGTCCTCCAGTGGTGGCCATGGGGTGGGGTGTTCTCACCTTAGGGAGGTGACCTTGCAGCCTGCGTATCGGGGACCCAGGCTGCTCCTCTGGAACAAGGAGCTGAGCTGGAGAGGAAGGAGAGAGTCAGCGGTGGTCAGAGATGGGCAATAGCTGAGGATGGGTCACGGAGGTGGGAGGGGGAGGCAGGCCTCTCACCAGGTGCCGCATGAGGGTGTCTGTGATGTTGAACTTGAGGGAGCCGGGGCGACCCATGTCCGCCGAGTAGCGCAGGTTGTCGATGGTGAAGTTCACCGTGAATGGCTCCTCACTGCCCTCCCCAGCTATGATAAGTGCAGAGAGAGCTGAGGCTCGCGGGGAGGTCGGGGGGCCCAATATCCACCCCAGGATGGGGCTCAAAGGGTGCACATCCTCCTCCTATTGAGCCTGAGGGTCACTTGTTAATGGAGACAATCCAGCAGCGAGTATGGGCAGGCCTAATGATTTGGGGGGTTGAGATGGGCATTTCCACCCAGGTGCAGGAGTGGAGGGCTCTGTGGAAACACTGGTGGCTTTGTACTTTCCCCAGAGGAAAGGCTCCAACTTGCCACGCTGATGCAGAACTGATGACCCCAGATATTTTCATCTATACTCTCTGCTCTCCATCTCTTATCTCTTTGTATCTCTGTGCCTCAGTCTCTCTCTCTCTCACTCTCTATCTCTGTAGATAGACAGACATCTAAATCTATCTATATCTACATCCAAATCTATATCTGTATCTCCTGGATTGTTGGCTTCTTAAACCACTGCATAGAATGTTGGCATATCTGGTTGTAAGAATAGGAGATCGATCTATCTATCTATCTATCTATCTATCTATCTATCTATCTATCATCTATCACCTATCTCTCCTGCCCTTATAACCAGGTATGACAATCTTCTGTGCAGTGGTTAAAAAAAGCCAACAATCCTAGTAGCTGTAACCAACATCTCCATACCTCGATTTACTTATTTATAAGATGAGATCATAGTAATTCCTACTTCAAAGGTTGTTATGAGGTCTAAACAAGTTAATTTTTATAAAAGGCTTCAGCACAGTGCTAGGCATGGAGTAAACACTATGTAAGGATTTATTATATAAAATAAATAAGCAAATGCTTTCTGATCACCTACTATTGAGAGGTTTTTAATGGATAAATATATGCTGGGTACTAGAATTACTCACATTAAACAAAGGAGGAAACCAAAGTACAGAAATTGTCACCTGCCTGGGGTCTCATGGCTAGAAGGAGGGAGAATCTGGTTGGACCCCTGTCCTCCAACCCCTGGGTCCTTGCTTATGGCCTCCTCTGCTACACTCTTGCTCAGACTCATGCTTATGGTGCAGTGCTCAATAGTTGGGGTAACCTGTGTAGACCCCCAAAAAAGTAGAATAATTGATGCAAGTGAGACCAGAGGCCCTATGGCCAGAATCTAGTACAGATGAGTGATGCAGGGGCTAAATATTTAAGACAAAACTCTAGGAGAAAAGCTTACCTCCCCTCTTCCTTCCCTCCCTCCCTTCTGTTTATCACTCCTTCCAAGCATCCGTTTCTCCTTCCTTCCATCTTTCCTTCATACACACATTTTTTTCTTCTTCTCTCTATCCCTTCCCTCCTTTCTTCTATCATCTATCCATCCATCCTTTCATCCATCCATCCACCCACCCATCCATCCATCCATCCATCCACCCACCCACCCATCCATCCATCCACCCACCCACCCATCCATCCATCCATCCATCCATCCATCCATCCATCCATCCATCTGCTCATTCATCCCTATCCATCCATCCATCCATCCATTCATTCATCAATTCACACATCAATCATTCCTTCCTAACTCACTCCTTTCCTTTCTTCCTTCTTCTCCTTCACACCTCCTTCTATGAAACCTTCTGTCCATCCTTCCTTCCATCCCCCTTTCTTCCATCTATCCCTCTCTCCTGGCACCCTCTCTCTATCCTTTCCTTTCTTACATCTATCCACCTACCTTTCCTTCCTCCCATCCCTCTTTTCTTCCTTCCATCTGCTTCTCCATCTTCTCTCCCTACCTCTTCCCATTCATCTTTTCTTCTTTTCTTCCATCCATCCACCTTGCTTTCCCTCCATGTACATCGAGTTGTCTCTATAATGCTCCATGAACTATTCCAAGGACTGGACAGTGATAAACAAAACAGTCCATGGAGCTGACTTTAACTTAACTTGATCCTATCATTTGGGAAAAGACAGTTGTGATTGGACTTCAGGAGCCCAGAACCCTGCTGTGGTTGGAAGGAGTGAGAGAGGATGCTTTGATGCAAAAGACCAGTAATAGACCCAAGGATAGTTTGAGAGGGTTGAAAAAACACACCCCCTAATGCAAGGGCAATTAATTCTTGAAAACCTACAAGGTTCTCATTACAGGGTTGGCTGGGGATGCAAAGGGAGTTTGGACCATGAACTTGAACATAATGGGTGTGCACCAAAAATCAGCATGACTTTTGGAATAAATTAACTGATGATGAAAAGCGTGGAGAGTGGTACCATGAGTTTTGGAGTGATAGGAATTCCGTGTTTTATTGTTTATTTGCTGTGTGGCTTGGCAGCCTCTCTGAGCCTGAGCTTCATCATCTGTGAAATGGAGCTAAGTCACATGGTCATAGTGAGAATTAAAGGATGGAGTGTATGTGTTTTGGGATGGATTGTATCCCCCTTAAAAGTTATACATTGAGGTCCTCATCCCTAGTACCTCAGAATGTGAGTGTGTTTGGACATATGGCCTTTAAAGAGGTAATTAAGTTAGAATGAGCCTGTTGGCGTGGGGACTAATCCAATCTGACTGATGTCCTTATGAGAAGAGGATGTTAGGACACACGGGGAGACACCAGGAATGGTGCAGAGGGACAACCACGTGAAGGGGCCACAAGAGGATGGTCATCTGCAAGCCAAGGAGAGAGGCCTCAGGAGAAATCAGCCCTGCCTGCAGCTTGATCTTGGACACCAGCCCCCAGACTGTGAGAAAATAAATGTCTGTTGTTTGAGCCACGTAGTACATGGTATTTTGTTGCGACAGCCCTAGCAAACTAACACAGTGTGTAACTTAGCACGGCACCTGGAAGGTGGTCAGTTTCAATAAATGTTCATTGAAAATCCAACAACAGCTGGTGCAACACTGACGTGGAGAACCTCTCAAAACAACAAGCAGAGATATGAATAAAGGGGAAGAAAGGAGGACCAAGGGCAGGGCTTTGGGAGAATTATAGTGAAAACCACGTGGGGTCAGGATGTGGTGGAGAACATGTCTGTGTCTAAGGCTTTCTCACCCTGGGCTGGGACTCTCCACCAGAACCCGGGAGAGAGAGAAGGGATGAGTTAGGGAACCTTCCAGAGTTTCCCTCAACAAAGACAGGGGGTGAAGGAGAACAAGTGCTCCCCAATCCCAAAGTGCAGAGGGGACCCAGGAAATCAGGGCCAGGAGTACTCACTGGTGGTAGCTGGGGCCACGGCTCCATAGGTGTAACCTGTGGAGAGAAGGCGAGAGGAGCTGAGCAAGAGTTGGGGTGAACATAAGGATTAAGAGACAAGAAGGATTTAGGGACCTTTGTGGGAAAAGCAGAGGGGAAGAGGCAGTGGAGGGATGTTCAGGGAGGAGGCAATGAGGTGGAAGGTGGCTGGACCCAGTGATTACCCTGTGATGAGAAGACTGAACCCAGACCAGAAGGAGACAGAGATGGATCACAGCTCACTTCAGAGAAATGGAGGCAACACAAATCTCTGACTGGGAGAGAGACCATGATTGTAGGCCCTCACCATTGACGTAGAGGCTGTCCCTGTCCAGGGTGAAGGACCCCAGCTGGGTTATGCCATGGGTCTCATGGCTCAGCTCCCAGTAGAGTCGCTCTCTGTCCAGCCCAGGGCCCTCAGGGTCAGAGTGGTAGGAACAGACAATGTCCATTCCAGTGGCTGCTCCACCCTTCTCAAGCCTGGGGAAGAAGGATATGGGGATGTGGAATACCGAGCAGGGGTCCTTCTGGGTGTGGAAAGCAAGAGTGGAAAGGAGGATGCTGATGGAGATGCTGAAGGGGCTGCTCTGATGTCCAGAGGGGCTCTCCTAAGTGTCTCTCCTCTGAGACAACTCCCTCACAATTAAGGACTGAAAACACCTTAATTAGAATTTGCAAACAGGATGCAGTGGTTATCCCACTTCTTCTAAGAAGAGAGCCTTCATTTGAAACTAAGTATCATCTGGATTCCATAGACTATAAACACAATAGTTCGTTTCTAAGCCTTGAGCATTCTCTTCTACTAGGCATGAAGGAGGCATGAAGGTCTCACGGTGGGTGCTGGAGGCCACTGGTTCCAGGAGCATGTCCAGCAACTGATCCCTGCTGACTGGTGCATGAGGGTCCACCTGACCCAATGAATCACTCCATCATGTGGGGGTCTCACCTGAGCAAGGCCAGTCTGCAACCAGCATAGAGAGGGCCAACACTGGTCTTATTGAGCAAGAGATGGAGCTGGTGGAGAAAGAGTAGGAGGTGAGCAGAAGGGCTGAGGGGCTGTATGAGAAGGGGTGAGGTGGGCTGGCAGTGGTCATCAAGAGGTTCTCACCCGGTGTTGTAGGATCCTCTCAGTGGCATTGAACTCTGAAGAAGCTGGGCACCCCATGTCCTCTGTGTAATGCATGTTGGTGACGGTGAAGTTCAGGGTGAAGGACACCAGGGTGAGGCCAGGGGCTGCAGTTGGAAAGGAAGAGAAAGATGTCCAGTTGGGACCATAATAATGACCAAGGTTGCCTGGGGCTCTGACCACGGGGCACCAGCAGTGAACTAATTACAGCCATGGGCTGAAGGAGAGAACATTATGGAATTCCTAAGACATCGAGAACCTTCACTCATTCATTCAGTGAGCATTTATTGAGCACCTAATGTATGAAAGCCTCTATGCTGGGCTCTGAGGGGATGAATAGAGCATAGCATCTCAATGCTGTGGATCAGATCATTATGCTTCACTGGAAGCTGGGGGCTGTGCAGTTCCAGGAGGGGCACTGAGGCAGCATCATTTCAAGCGTGACCAAAAGCGTAAGTAAGAGTTAGACAAGAGCTGAGCAAGTGGTAAGAGTGCTCAAGCAGAAGCAACAGCCTGGGTTAAGGCCCAGCAGGAGGACAGAGTGGTTGCACTCAAGGAATTTGAAGAAGTCCTTTTGTTATGGCCAGGGAGAAGTGTGAGACTGGAGGGATCCTCTGAGCCCAGAAAGGGGACGCAGTGACCATGCAGCACAGTCTGAAACTGATTAGCAGACCAGTGAAGTCATCCGAAGATTGTTAACCAGACAGGAATTATCTGGACATAGGTATATTGGGAGGGATGCTGCAGCTACTGGGTGGAGAACTGTAGGAAGCCAGAATGGAGGCTACTGCAGTCTTCCTAGCGAAAAATGCCAGTGACCTGAATAAAGGCTGAGTGATGCAGATGCAGAGAAAGGAAGGACTCGAGAGAGATTCTAAAGGGAGAAAAGATGATTTGGTGATGGATGGATGAGGGAGGAGAGCAGGAGAGAGGGTCAAGGTTGGCGCCCGCTTCCCTGCCTTTGGGGATCAGGAGAAAGAGCAAGTTTGGGAGAGGATGACGACTTCAGGGTCAGAGACTGGGTGATGTCCAGGAGGTGGGTGAACCAAGGGTCAGGAGCTGCTGTGTGGTGTGAGTTAGACTTGGGGTTTGGATTCTGAGCACTTAGATGATCCCCGAAATCCACAGAAATGGATGAGTTGCCTCAGGGAAGGCGAGTGAGCAATGAGGGAAGAAGTGATCTGGTACAAATGATTTTGGTACCAGTAAGAGCCTTCCTATCTGCGGGCATAGTGGAGGGGGATGGAGCCAGAGAGGACACTGGGAAGGATGTGGAGGTCACAGCAGCTGAAGAAAAGAAACATCAGGAATGATATCCAAAGTGTGCTATACCTTTAAGGGAATAGTGGCAGCAGTGGTGGCTATAGTTATAAAATGTGCATCTCTCTCTATGCCCCATTTAACTTGGAGTTAGGACATCATCCCCGGTTGTGTGAGGAGTGAGAGGGAGGGTAATTCCTGTCACCTCTGACTCAGCCCACATTTCTATGCCTGTCCTCTGGCCTCCTCTACATCCAGATGGTGAGTGATAGTGGGGAAGGGTTGGCTGGTTGAGCAGCTGCTATTTTTAGGGGAAGGTTGGTGGTCACAGGTGCACAGAAGTCTGAAATACTCACTATTGGGGGTAGTGGCCGGGGCTGGATGAGTGTAACCTGTAAAGAGAGGGAGAGGTGTTGAGGAAGGAGGAAGGGAGAGGCAGTCAATGAAGAAGCAACTTGGCCATTGGAGAGATGGAGGCTGGACCATCACAGCTGTGGCTCATTAAAAGGAAGACAGACTGCTCACCTGGAAGAGACAAAATCCACCCTCCCATCCCCAGAGAGGCAAAAGACTTACTCAAAGCACCATGACCCCGTGGAGGTCAACTCCGTGCATAACCTGTTGCAGCAGAGCCCACTCAGTGTGGAAGAGGGAGACCCACACCCAACACAGCTCTTTACCATTGATGCAGACACTGTTATTACAGAAGCTGGGGAGAAAATACCCCAAGGGCTTGGTTTGGGGACCTCATTATCCCTGAGATGCCAAGAAGGTGGCGCCCACTTCTGGTGCTTTAACGGGTATTAGTCCCTGTTTTCTGAGGCTGGAGGTAAGGTGGGGATGGGGAGTGGAGGCAGTGGGCTCCTGGCCTCTTCCATTCCTAGGAGCTCGCACTCAGACAGAGGGTTGTAGAGATTTCTGAAGCCTCAGGATACTCACTGCTAGGAGTGGTGGTCCGGGTCTGCGGGGTGTAAACTGCACAGGTAGAGGGAGTTAGGGTGAGGAAGTGGGGGGATAGGGAAAGGGAAGAATGAAGAGGGAGTATGTGGGACCTGTTGAAATGCAAAAAAAGATGGCAGCCCCTCACCATTGATGTACAGACTGTCCTGGTCCAGGGTGTAGGAGCCCAGCTGAGTGACACCATGGGTCAGCTGGCTCAGCTCCCGGTACAGCTGCTCTCTGTCCAGGCTGCAGCCCTCTGGGTCAGGGTGGTGGGTGCAGACGGCGTCCACTCCAGTGGCTGCCCCATTCTTCTCAGGCCTGGGAAGAGCAGGTGAGGGGGATGACAATAAATAAAGTCCCTAGGGAGGGGTCCTGAGATCCTTGGGGGCAGGACAGGAAGGGGCCAGAGGAAATGAGAAGGCTGGTAGACAGATGAGAAGCCAGACTTAGATTCTCTGAGTGCACTGGCTTCTGGCCAGCCTGGGTCTGTGAATGGAGTCAGTAGATGGGAGAATTATTATTAATTTGCAAGCCAGAGACCTGCTTCCTCATGGCATGGAGACAGGAGAGCTCATACCGAGACAGGTGAAGAGCTGGAATATGGGATTAAAGCCAGTGGAAAAGGCACCTTTGTCTTAAGAAAAATTCTGGTGACAGAATTGAAAACCTAAAGGATATGGCCTCATTGGTCAAAAAGAGGGGAGGAGGGAATTCAGAAGGATGACCAGGCTAGGGGCCCAATCCTGCTGATGGGCTGTGCAGAATCTGGGGACAGTTAGCAGGGAGAGTTACAATCACAAGAGGCATTGGTCCTGGAGCTAGTGCCTCCTGAACTCCACCTCTGCTGAGGACATTGACAGGGATGGCAGGAAGGAAGTGAACCAAACTCCTGCTTGGGTCTGGGAGCACTTGAGTCAGCCCTGGCTGGTTATTCCAAGGTCTCACCTGAGCAGGATCAGTCTGCAGCTGGAGTACAGGGGGCCCACACTCGTGTTCTTGAACAAGGGTCTAAGCTGTGGGTGAGGTAAAGGGAAGTAAACAGGTGGGTTGAGAGGCAGGGCAAGATGGTCATCCAGTGGGTGGGGCAAGAGTGAGATGGGTGAGGGTAGCACCGGGGGATGGGGCAGGAGTGGAGAGGTGGTCATCAGCGGGCAGGGCTGGTGTCAGTATGCAGGATGGAGGTTAGGTGGGCGGAACTGGCCTCGTGGGTGGGGCTGGCATCAATGGGCAGGGCATAGGTGATGTGGGTGGGGCTGGCATCAATGGGCAGGGCATAGGTGATGTGGGTGGGGCTGGCATCAATGGGCAGGGCATAGGTGATGTGGGTGGGGCTGGCATCAATGGGCAGGGCATAGGTGATGTGGGTGGGGCTGGCATCAATGGGCAGGGCATAGGTGATGTGGGTGGGGCTGGCATCAATGGGCAGGGCATAGGTGATGTGGGTGGGGCTGGCATCAATGGGCAGGGCATAGGTGATGTGGGTGGGGCTGGCATCAATGAGTGGGGCTGGGTAGAGTGGGCGTGGCTCTCACCAATAGCTGCAGGGACTTCTCTGTGGTGTTGAATTTCAAAGAGCCTGGAGGCCACATGTCCTCCATGTAGCGCAGGTTGGTGATGGTGAAGTTGACGGTGAAAGGCACCAGGGGTGGTTCTGGGGCTGCAGCAGGGGAAGGAGAGGAGAGGCCATGCTGAGGCCAGCTGAGATGGATATAGTAGGGGGCAGGGCGTGGGACCATAGCCCTGAGACCAGCAGCCATCTCACTAGAGACCACAGCGATGGCTGAGGGTCCTTGGGGTGATGCCAGAATCACCAGTGTGGACAATGTTAGACCATCACACGCTGCAGGTGAAGGAGGGAATGATTTGGAAGCTACAGAGCTTTGAAAGAGACAGTCTACAACCTTCCATTCTTATTTATTTCAATTCAATTGTTCACTTACTTTCCTCCATCCATCCACCCAACCAACATTTAGTGGCCATTTCTCTGTGTTCAGCAGACAACACAGAGGTGATTCACAGATGACTCTTATCACAATGACTTCCCAGCCTGTGTCCTTGACTCCTTCCCTCCCTGACAGCTGGAGATGTGGGCAGAGCCTTGTTGCTTCCTTCCCTAATTGGGGGGCTTCTGAAGACCACTGAGTACTCACCGCTGGGGGTGGTTTCTGAAGCCTGGTTTGTGTAACCTGCAGAGAGAGAGGTAAAGAGAGAGAGGAGGTGCTGGAGGTAGAGAAGGAATAAAGGAGGCGTGGAGGGGGAGAATGCAGGCTCAACAATTCAGCAAAGCAAAAGTAGCCATTGCTCACCATTGACATAGAGACTGCTCTGGTCCAGGGTGTAGGGACCCAACTGGGTGGTGCCTTGGGTCAGCTGGCTCAGCTCCCAGAACAGTCGCTCTCTGTCCAGCCCAGGGCCCATGGGGTCAGGGTGGTGAGTGCAAACAGCATCCACGCTGGTGGCTACTCCATCTTTCTCAGGTCTGTGGAGGGAGGGATACAGGGGTGGAGATAATGAGGATCCATCTGCAGACGGTTCTTGAGAATGTTGTGAGGATACTGAAGGGAAAGTTAGAAAGTGGTGGGGTTCTGTCAACAGATATTTGCTGAAATCCTTCCTTGGCTCCCTACTGGCTGTGGGTGAAGCCCAATGTCCCAATATGCATATTAGGGCACCCAGGCCTGCCCTGCTTACCTCTCCGCCTTACCCCTTGCAGTTGAGTGTTTCTGCTCTGCATGCCCTCTCTACCTTAGACACTGCTCTCTGTTCCTGTTGTTCTCTCTCCCTGAAACACTCCTCCTGGCCCAGAGCTGTGTCTCCTGGCCATCACTTACTGCTCTCCAGGCATGAGCTTCGATCTCCGTTCTTCGTAGATCCACTACACTTCCCTAATTTCTCAGCACTTCAGTAGTCTCTCTGAGCCTCAGTTTCTCATCTATAAAATGGGTATAATCAGTACCCAGGTGTATCTTGTGAGGATTAAATCTGATGATATAAGTAATGTGCTTAGAATAGTATCTGGTACATCCTAAGCGCTAGGTGAGTGCTGCGATTATTTTTACTTACCATTATTGTTACTATTAATTATATGCTTACATATTATATGTAACATATATTACAAACAATAACATTAATATACAATTAATATGTAAACATATAAATTATATATCACATAAATATATTCATATATAATATTATATATAATATATAACATATATAATAACATTAATATATAATTAATGTGTAAACATAATTAATATGTACATATGTTTGCATATGTTTACATATAATTAATATAGTGCACTCTCCTTGATGGCAGAGTCTGTGATTTGGCCCCCATTGAGTTTTCAGAGCTGAGCACAGAGCTTGGACACAGTAGGTACTCAAGCAATGTCTGTGGAATGAATGAAAATTTGTGGAACTCCAGGCCAGGGTAGTGGAGGGTCCACTTTTGCTGTGGGTGCATCAGCATCCTAGGCTAGGCTCTAAGAAAGATGACTCCCTTCCATCCCTCTCTCTCCTAGCACTTCAGGAAGGGAATCCTTTCTCAAACTCTACTTTTGGAGTCATGGAGAGAATTCTGGGGAGACACCCACTGAGGCTAAACCCTTCCAGAGACCTTGGAACCGAGCCGGCCACTCATGCTTGGGAACCCCCATCACTGGCTGAACTAGTGCCGAGTTCTACACGTCTGCACCAGAATGAAGCAGAGAATTGCAGGCTGGGATCATGAAGAAGAGGAGCAAACCTATGGTCCTCTCCAAAGAAAAGAGGCAAAGCTTAGAGAGAAAAGGTGTGGGCTCTGAGGACACTGGGCTTGAATTCTGGCTCTACCGTGGGCAGCTATTGGCTTTGGGAAAGTTCCTTAACATTTTTGTGCCTTAATGTTTCACGGTAAAATGAGGATATTAATGGTGATGTTCAAAGAGTTTAGGGAGATGATGTACGGGAACCATATAACTCTCCCCTTGGATTTGCACTCCTAGGGGCTATTTGACAATGTCTGGAGACATTTTTGGTTGTCACAACTTTGGGGGACTGAGGTACTACAGGCATCCAGTGAGTAGAGGCCAAGATGCTGATAAATATACTAGAGTGCAGAGGACTGCCACCTACAGCTAGATTTATCTAGCCCAGAATGTCAATAGCGACCATGTGTCCAGAACCCCAAAGTCTGACACACACTAAGTGCTTGTTGTATGTTAGACGTCAGAAATGTTTCTATGTGGTGTGGGGTTGGAGGCATGGGGGGCTGTGGGTGTGCCCTTTGTGAAGGATCTGGGGTGCGTCCTTTAAGAAGGAATTTGGTGCATATTATCAAGTTGCTACATTTTGTCATTTTGTTCCTAGTAAATAATGCACGGGAGATTTGAGGCTCAGGAGGATGGGAAGGTCCAGAGCAGGGCTTGGGAGCCAGGAGCCTGAGGGACAGTGGCTGTCCCAGGTGGGGAGCTGGAAAGGGCTGAGGCCAAAGGGAGGACCCAGCCCTAGAGGACTGTGGGCTAGAATCTCCACTATGCTTCACTGGCCTATCTTCTCTGGAGGTCTCACCTGAGCGAGGTCAGCCTACAGCCGGTGTAGATGGGACCGACACTGGTGTTCTTGAACAAGGGTCTGAGCTGTTGAAGAAGGAGAGGGAGGGGAGTAGACCACTGAGCAGGACTGGGGCAGAGCTAGGATGAGGTGGGCAGGGCATGGGATAGGTGGGTGGGGCATGGGATAGGTGGATGGGGCATAGGATAGGTGGGTGGGGCTGGCATCAGTTGGGAGGCAGGGAGAGGTGAGCAGGGCTCTCACCAGGCGCTGCAAGACCTTCTCTATTTTGTTGAACTTCGCTGAGCCAGGAGGTTGCATGTCCTCCATGTAGTGCAGGTTGGTGATGGTGAAGTTAAGGGTGAATGGAACCAGGTCAGGGCCAGAGACTGCAGTGAGGTTGGGAGAGAAGTCACGCCCTGGGTCACTGCCTGAGCTAGATTTAGGGGTCATGGGAGAGAGTCTGGATCCACATCCCTGTTGCCCAGTTCATTCACATCTGGTGCAAGAGGTCAGAGTGTCTCCTCCCAGAATGGGAAACTTTATTTTATTCTTCTGTTATTAGTAATGATAATAATAATGACAATAAAAATAGCAGCAATAATAACAGCTGATGTTTGGTAAGAGCTTACTCTATGCTATACTCTGTGCTAAGCACTTTCCATCCAGAATCTCATGTATTCCTCACACAACCCCTGGAGGGGAGTTCTGTTACTTACCCCCAAATGACATAGGATGAAAATGAGTTTAAGAGAGGTTAAGTCACTTCCCCAAGGCCACATAGCTATTTTAGGACAGAAGCTCAGACTCTAGCATTTGAATGACTTAGAGTTGAGTCTTGCCCATCTATCGGCTGTGTGACCTCAGAAAATCACTGAGCCCCCCAAGAACCAGTCTGTGTCTCTCTTAAATGGAGAAATAGCAGTGTCCACCTGCAGAGGTTGAAGGTCACACATGTAAAGCAGGGTCCGTGTTATGTGACAAACGATCAATGAAGGCTGCTGTCATTGCTTTGTTGTCATTGTTGTCATTGTGTCTGCTTTCTCTGCTGACCCCTTTAGTCTCTGCCCTTTGGGAATTAGTCCTGGATTTGCCCTTGACTATTTCCATTCAATTATAGCAGAAGGTAAAGCTTTGGGAATTGTTCTAGAATGTACCATTGGATCTGGTCTCACTAACTGACCCCTCCAGGTCTCCTAAGGCCAACATGGTCACAAGTTGGTCCCTGGTAGGTCACCTGGGGTAGATTGTAAAAATGGCCACAAATTCCTCACCTCCCTGCATCTACACCCTTCAATGTGGTGTTGCAGCCCCTTCCACCAAGAGGTGGGAGTCTATTTCTCCACCCCTTGACTCCAGCTTGGCCATGACTTGCTTTGGCCAATGGGACAAGAGAAATGTGATGCAAGTAGAGGTGAGAAAAGTGTTTGTGCACTGGGTCTTGCCTTCTCTGAGTGTTAGGTGCTCCATGACCACCATATGAACCAGCCAAAGCTAGTCTGTTGGATGATGAGAGGTCACGTGAAGGAGAACTGAGGCACCCTAACCATCAGTCAGGCATCTTCCAGAAGCAGAGTCACCTAGGAATCTGCAGGTGACTGTAGACACATAAGGAAGCCTGGTTCAGACTACAGGAAATGCCCAGCTGACCTATATACTAATGAGCAGTAGCAAATTATTGTTTTAATCCAGTAAATTTGGGGGTCATTTGTTATGTTGTTAGTAAGTAAGCTAACTGATACAAAACCTTAACAGAAAGCCAAGAATAGATTACAAGGAGCTACTCCTTCAGTCTGGGATTGAAAACCTGGAGTCACAGAGCTCTCCAAACCCAAAGATTTATCCCCCTGACACTGTCCCCTTGCCTTGACCTTCCTGTTCATACTCTCTTGTCCTTCTCATTGCTAAGCATGGAGGCAGGTGGGTGGGAAGGAGGGAGACATGAAGAGAAGGCTCTTACCTGTAGAGCTAGAGAAGGAGATTGGAGCCGTTGAGGTTCTCAAGGGTGTGGAAGTCACAGAAACTGAGGAGAGAGCATCAGAAATGAGAATGACGCCATCTCATCACCTTGGAGATGCCAGAGACAGGGGACCCTGATGCCCAGCCTCAGTCACAGAAGGTAGAGGTGGGAGTAACCAGGACCCTTCCTCCATGAGACCCTGGAATTGGGGAGGAAGGACTAGCTGCCCTCACAAGGCATTGTAGAGGCATGGGGCCACATAGGGTTTGAACACTTACCACTGGGGATGGAGGTCAAAGCTTGTCTGGTGTAACCTGCAGAGAGTGGGTAAGAGTGAGGAAGGATGTTTGAAAGGGTTAAGGAAGGGATGAAGGGGCTGGCCATTGGTGGAAGAATGGATGCCATCAGGAGGTTGTGTCCCTTCCAGGCACTGAGTTGTGCCTCCTATAACTTTTCTCTGACTCTCCATCTCTCTCTGCGTGTGATGTAGCCCTCTGTGGGGAAAGGGTACCTCACAAAGAAAAGAGTGAGGAGAGAGAAATCTAGAAGCAGACATGGATGCCTCCTCTGGCCAGAGCTCAAAGCAGCAACAGAAGAATCCATCTGGGGTGCAGGAGGAGACCCCTGTCCCCACCAGACGCTCACCGTTGACATAGAGGCTGTCCCTGTCCAGGATGTAGGGACTGAGCTGGGTGACACCATGGGTCTGGTGGCTCAGCTCCCAGTAGAGCCGCTCCCTGTCCAGCCCGAGGCCTGCAGGGTCAGGATGGTGGGTGCAGATGGCGTCAACTCCTGTGGCTGCTCCACCGTTTTCAGGCCTGGGGCGAGAAGGACATGGGTGTGGGAATAGGACAGAAGCGCATCTCTGGTAGGACATCCTTTCATCAGCCCACTTGTACTTGGATGCCTGTTTATCTGCTCTCAGGTATGAGCCACTCACAAGAGAAGGGGCATCTTCAAGCCACAAAGGACCAGAGTGGATGTTTAGAGTCAGGCAACCATTGGTTCAAACCTTAGCTCTGTCATTTGTTGAATAATCCACACAAGCACCTCTGACTCAGTTCTCCCATCTTTGCAGCATGGATAATGCTGTAACCACTTTGTTGGAATGTGATGGGATTCAGAAATGATTGATATAAAATACTCAGCCCTGGGGGCCAGCCCCGTGGCTTAGTGGTTAAGTGCGCGCGCTCCGCTACTGGCGGCCCGGGTTCGGATCCCGGGCGCGCACCGATGCACCGCTTGTCCGGCCATGCTGAGGCCGCGTCCCACATACAGCAACTAGAAGGATGTGCAACTGTGATGTACAACTATCTACTGGGGCTTTGGAGAAAAACAAGGAGGAGGATTGGCAATAGATGTTAGCTCAGAGCCGGTCTTCCTCAGCAAAAAGAGGAGGATTAGCATGGGTGTTAGCTTAGGGCTGATCTTCCTCACAAAAAAAAAAAAAAACACTCAGCCCTGGTGTCAGGTACATGACAAGTGTTCATTAATTAATTAATTGCTTAATTAAACAAATGTTTACAGAGCACTCACAATCCCTAGAAAGACTGGACAGCAGCTCTGAACAGAGACTTATCAGCTCTCAGAAAGCTGATCCAACCCAATTTTTGGATCTGAGCATCTGAACATGAGACTCCACATTGCAGAGACCTCTGCCCACTGCCCACCTGTCTGTTGCATTACTAGCTCTCTGGGGCAGCAGGAGAAACTAGGCCTGAAGGGATAACCTGGGGGATCCAGCAGGTTGCACTGCCAGAGAGCATTACTGGGGAGAGATGGAGTGTCTCTTGTACCTCAGCAGGATGGAAGTGGCCTTGAGCTAAGCTGCTTCTAGGTCTGTTCTCCTAGAGACTTGATAAAGGCACAATGTCAGCTGTTATGTCTGGTGATGCTGCTTATGGTGAAAATGGTTGATGACCTGCATCTTTTCTGGAAGGACCATAAATGGACATCAATACCTGGAAGGAAGCTACAGCTTTGGGCTTCCTTGGGCATGTGGTGACACTGGTAACTGGGCAGGTCTTTTACAAAAGATTGGTTCCTCTTTGGGACATGGGACAACTAACCCAAGGTGGCTTCAGCACCTATCCATTGAGATTTCATTTCCTTGCACATGAACTGTCATTCGGGAGGCCAAAAGAATAGCCTTTGGACTGCCCAGAAGGCTCTTGCAAAAAATAAATGTCCAGCGCCGTCCTGCTGGCGTGCTGTTTCCTGTCCATATCCTTCTAAGTGAAACTGAAGTCATGGATGGCCTATTCAGGTCTTGAGAGTCTGACTGTCTGATTGGATTTAAGATGACCTAGAGAGGGCAGTGCACAGGACTAGCCCCAGAGCTGGGAATAGCGTGAAGTAAGCAAGGACCTAGGCACAACATGTAAGGAGTGTTCCCTCTCAGTGCTATGCAAGTATAGTGTTAGCATCTCCTTAAATAAA